>NW_026855344.1:0-176117 GCF_026571515.1 Ruditapes philippinarum
CACAGTTTTTATGTCCTCACAGTTTTAGAGTTAATTTGTGAATAATTTGATCTGATAATAGTTCACGTATTCTATTTTGCCACTATATAAAAGTGAGTCAACAATGTTCTGCGATTATATGTCATGAAATTGTCGTATCATTAAAAAACAAAACTTTGGAAAAAAATATATTACTTCTAAATTTAATAATAAAACATTATTTCTAAAATAAAAAGTGTGAAACATACTGTGTATATCGGCTTTTAAGTATATCTGCTGTACTTTTAGTTATGCTCTAAGATTTTCTATTGTGAAACATAATTATGTATCGGATATTATGACGTATATAGTCCTTTCCTATACACTTGAAATAAATAACAAACTTGTCCTTATAGATTTTATGTGATACAATATAATATGAATTGCTTACGTTGCGCGTTAGAGGAAAGATATTTCATGTTATTAAATCAAGATTACGAACATTGAGGAACATTTTATATAACACGCATTTGTAAACCTAGACATGTTTATACTCTTCCTGTTACAAAATGATGATATTGATATATTGAGATTTTTGCTGAACGGAAACGAGTTAACAGAAAAGTTTTTTTTTATTGCTGCATGAATTGCTGCAAAAAATGTTAAAAAACTAACTTAAAGCTAATGGTTTTAAGGCAAGGTGGCCTAACAGAAGAAAAATGATTTTAACATATAACTGTCTCGTTATAAATATTATTAAAAACTATCGTATTAAGGTTCCAGGAGCTGTTGTTATGTGTACTTTAGCAAAGATGATAATTATTGTTGGCATCTTTGGAACGCTCTATTTGAAAAGACTTTGTAACACTGTGAAGAATTTCATGTCCCCCGTACTAATATATAAGACAAATGCATACAAGTAAAATGGTTTCCTGCGGTAAACAATTTAATGATATAAAGATATTTCCTTTTCACTATTTTCAACATTTTTTTTTTCGGGGGGGGGGGGGGATAAATAAAAGTTTGTATCAGGAATATAGTTGACAATTGAAAAAACGATCAATATAGAAGAAGGTCTTTGGAAACTGGTGACCGTTGAAGACCGGAGAAGGTCGAACATAAAACAATTATTTCTTTTTAAGAAAATGACTAAATAGGCCTACTATTTTATGAATAATTCCGAGCAAAAAAAATAAAGTAAACACACAAGTTTACGCAGAAAATATCTCTAAATATTATGGCAGATGCCACTACGAATATTTTAATTTAAAATTCATAGATTTTCAATATAAACAATTTATTGTTTGTAAAATTTCCAACACCTGTAATATGGTCATAATGGGTGACTTTAACGCCCGTTTTGATGGATATTTGAGATCACGGGACATATATGCACTGAATTTTGCAAGCAGACACAGTTTGATACCGATCACAATCAATGACATGTGTAGCGGACCAAACTATACCTTTATACCGTACAACGATTCAAACCCATCAAAAATCGACCATTTTCTTGTCGACGAGCAACTACTCAATGCAGTGAAAGACTGTCGCGTAATACACGATGCGCCTCTGAATATATCAAGACACTTACCGTTGTTTGTATGTCTAAGACTTGAATTCACACCGCATAATAATGTAACGTCGGAAGAATTTTTGAAATTAAAATACATTTGGACCAAACCAAAAGAATGCAATCAATACAGAACAGTTTTAAAAGCAAACATTGATGGCGCTGAAATTAACTTTGCAAACATTGATGAAGCATATGGCACCATTATCTCAGCAATGGCTTCGGCTGCTGAACAAACTTTTTCTACCCGGTTGTTTCGGCCAATGCTGAAACCTTATTGGTCCTGTACCCTGCGTGACCTACATAAAACGTTACGACTGCTACACTTTTCTTGGACCACTCATGGCAAACCGCGAGCAGGCGAAAGTTATAAACAGTATAAAAATGCAAAACGTGAGTTCCGTAAAAGCCTCCGAAAAGCAGCGAGGCAGTTTGAACGCGAAGAATTTGAGAGAATCGCTAAGTTATATGAACTCGATCAACAAGGCTTTTGGAAAGTTTTAAACTCCAACAAGTCTCTTAAGGATAAAAAGAAAGGCTGTGAAATAGTGTTCAATGGTAAAAGCGAGACAACTCTTAATGGTATTCTAAACGGAATGAGTCAATATTTTTCAAGCCTGTATTCGTACTCAGACGACCCAAGTTTTGATAACGCATTTAAGCATTTAATAGAAAACTCAGTCGCGAACAGTATATCAAACTCAGCAGACAATACTGAAAATATAAATTACACAAACTTTCACGAGGTAACGTTCCGAGAGCTTTCTGAAGTTATTAATGCTCTTCCTAACAACAAAAGTGCCTCCATTGATAATGTAACGTTTGAACACTTGAAGTATGGCGGTGAAACATTAATCAACGCATTATTACAGCTTTTTAATAAGATCATAGAAAGAGAATACTTACCTGTGAAATTTAAAACTGGTCTCACTGTAACTTTGCATAAAGGAAAAGGGAAATCCTTTAAAGACCCTAAAAACTACAGAGCAATATCATTACTTCCGGTTGTGTCAAAAGTATTTAAAAAGATTATTTTGAATAGAATAGACTGTTTAGACATTAAATTAAATAACATGCAACACGGGTTTCAAAAAGGCAAAAGCTGTAAAATGGTCTCGTTTCTTCTACAAGAGTCACGTGATTATTGCATTGAACGTGGTAGCCCATTGAAAGTATGTTTCCTTGACGCGAAATCTGCTTTTGACATGGTTTGGATATCGGGTTTAATATATAAACTTAACGAAATGGGCGTTCATGGAAAACTACTACGTATAATCAATTGCTCCCTTTGCGGCTCAAACAGCAAGGTTTTCCTAAATGGACACTTATCTGATACATTCCATATCATGCAAGGAACCAGGCAGGGAAGTATATGTGCACCATTTTACTACACCGTTTTTATAAACGAACTATTAAACGAATTACAAAACTCACAAAGCGGTTTCCGTATGAGTCGAACATACGCAAATAAATGGCGGTATTCTTATAATCCCGACAAGTGTGCTACTATGACAATGGATAGAAAGAAATCACGTGTTTTGGCGCCAATAAAACTTTTATATGGTAGCTCGATTATATCAGTTATTATACCAATTATACACATCTCGGCATTGTGCAGTCATCAAATGGTAACTATCCCTTCGATATCGACGATGTTCGACATTCCATGAGAAGTACTTATTTCTCTTTGAAAAACTCAATCAGTGGCTGTGATGGTGTAAATCCACATATTATCGCAAGGTTGTTTCCAACCTGTATCCTTCCTAGATCATTATTTGCATGCGAACTTTGGAATCCTCTAAAGCAGTCAGACATACAAAAACTCGAATGCACGTTCCATTTATGTCTGAAAAATGCGCAGGGTTTTCCACATCTCACTAGATCTGATATGGTAACGGGTATGCTAGGTCTCACCTGACTCGAGGCCTACATCGACCTCCAGAAACTCCTATTCTTAGGTACTTTGTGTAGGTTAAAATCAAGCGAAATGATTAGTAAAGTGTTCATAACTAGACTTATGCATGCTAAAACAAAAGTGACGATATCCTCATTAGGCTTTATTCCAGATGTCTTGAAATTATTGAATATATATATATATATATATATATATATATATATATATATATATATATATATATATATATATATATATATATATATATATATATATATAAATATATATATTGAATATATATAAACTGACTAATTATATTGAACAGTTTATAGAAAGTGGTTTATTCCCGGCAAAAGTAAAATGGAAAAAGTGTGTTAAATCAGCAATATTACAGTACGAGCAAAATCAATGGAAAGTACGCGTACAGAGAAACAATGACTTTCAACACTTTAGAGAGATTAATAGTGAATTGACTATGTCCAATGTATGGAGAGTAGCACAAGAAAGACCAGACTTACTGACTCTTATGCGATTTGTTGCGCAACTTAATTGTAAAGTTAAGCATGATCAAACTATAATTTGTCAAAAGTGTTTTAATGAATGTACACATGAACTCTACCATCTGATGTTTTACTGTGAGGTGAACAAAGAACTAAAGAAAATGGCAACATTCTTTGATTGCCTAGAAAATCAGTTCAATAGCACTCTTAGTAGATTCTTGCAGGCAATTCCTACAGAGATATTTATTACGTACACATTAGGATATGTAAATATCAATCTTATTAACGTATTTTCCGCTGATAAGTACCCAGATTTCATGGCCATATATGCAAAGTTCTTGTTATCATTATTTAAATAAAGTAATTATTTGAATGAATTTATTACATAGACAAGAAAGAAATGTAAAAGGAATGTTAAGAAAGTCACTATTTCATTTATATTTGTTAAAATTTCGATTTCGCATTTAACAATGTTTAAAAAATGTTAAATAATGTCTTGCAAAGCTAAAGGAACTACTGACATTTTATGCATTTTTAACCTTTCTATATGTAAGGTTTGCTTTCAATGTCTATTAGATTCCGTCTTCTTCATTTTATGGTCCAATCGTTATGTACATGATAACTTAAAAACGAAAAAACACGTAAAAGCAAATAAATGTTAAATACATGTATGTTTGCAGCTGAATGTGCTATTTTTGCGTAAGATGTTACATGTAGTTTTGTATCTTCTTGCACTAATATGATGCGCTGATATGATTAACGTCACTTCTCTCCAAATATTGTCTTATGTAATATATATAATTTTACATCTTTGAAATTGTTCTTTTTTTGTATAATTATGATGCTTTTCTTTGCTTAATGTTGTTTCTTTTCATTGACTGTGTTATGTAATATGTATATCTTCGAACATTCGGAGGCAATAAAGATGTATATATCATTCAAGTTTTTCCACTTTAAACGGTAAAATAATTATTGAAAATTAGAAATATCACGTAATTGTTTAGGTGTAATTCGGACTTATCCCCTACAGGTAAATCCGTAACGTACCGGGAAACGATATTTAGCTAGGTTTTCGAAAATTAACCAATCATGTACGGTTTACAGATCACATGCTCCTCCATGTACCGAAAACAGGTCACGTGCTCCTCCATGCCTCAAAAGTTAAACGCGTACCAATACCCTGCGGTCTCCAGACCGCAGGGAATGAATATAAACGAAAATTTGAAGGAGACTTAATATATAATTATAGTGTACTTAAGTGACCTATGTATATCTGAATATGAGTTCATTCTTTAAAATTAAGGGGTGTTTGATTTAAAATATTTTAATAAAAGAGACATTATTACATTATATGTACATGTATATTTTATATTGAATCTGTTATTATGAATAAGAATTCCCTTTTGATTTTGTTTATTAGCTGAATTTAGAAGAAAGTAGTCCGACAAGACACCAGTGGAAATACGGAAAATATCAGTGAAAAATAAATTTTTACAGTGAAAATACAGAAAATAAAAATACGCATTTTATTTCATCAATATTTCTCAATATATCATAAGTATATAATAAATACAAATATTAAAGAACAAAACAATGTATGTACATTTCTATCAAAGTTTGCCTTATCAAACAAAATAATGAAAATATAATTTTAAGAAAAGTTAAAAGATTCGGATAATAATGTTTCAAGCAATAAATGACAGATTTTCAGTATTTAAACTATATTTCTACAGCATTACTAAAACATTTAGTGCTATTTTGCATATTTTGACCTCCTTTTGATAATTGTCACTAACATATCAATTACTTCCTTTTGTTACTTCACAAAGTTATACTTTTAAATATCCATGAGAATTAGCACGAATTTGGAGGTGTAATGCTTATAGATATATGACCTTCTCTCATCACTCATCGTCTGTCTGCAGGATATGTTAGTGTCCAATGGCGTTTGTGATATCATTTTCACTGAAAAAAAAAGAAATTTATAAAAATTGGAAAAATAACAAGCAAAAATGTTTTTCATGGTTATCTGCCCTTTAGAAATATTGAAAGTTATCTTAACTTAATGAACAACTTTGCTAGCTTTTTAGATGTGAGCTTTAACAAAAATTAAACGAAAACATAAATACTGAAAATTTAAAATTCTGGAAACAAAGTGATCCCTCGGAAGCATTAATCACAACAAAATTACATAAAAATTGCAGACTCGGTTTGATTGAGTCTGTACATGAGGGATAATGAATAAGTGCAACATCCCTCACGCCCCCTAGCACCAAAAGGCCGCTTTAAAACTCCAGTTTAGTATGGATTATAATATGTAATAGAATTTACAAAAATCTTACTTTCCCATGTTTCTTTTTACATTATCACGTACTTCTGTCCCTCCGACCTTTGAGAGCATGTCCAACACTTGAAATACCTGAAAAGAAAATTATATTCTAACTTATGTATATTCTACTTTTGAAATAGAACAATTACACAAGTCTTAAATTTTTCATAGTTTCAAATTAAAGATTGTTAAGAAATTGTTGATCTTAAATGTATGATTATGTACTACATTTTGTTAAAAAGTTAATGTTCTGTTTTGACTGTTTTGATTATATTTTTCCTACAAATAGTTATTATGAAGCGTCATTTTATATTACAAAATTATAAATAGATAATCAATCAATTCGCTCTTTCATTTATTTTCCGTTCATTTATTAGAATGATATTAAAATCTGGTTTAAAACACTTTAAGGTAAGATTTATTCTGATAAAAAATTGGACCGATTTCGAAAATGCCGAAATGTCTGGGACCGAAACGTCTTGGGTTTTTGGGACCGAAATGTCTTGGCCCGAAATGCTCGAAATCGTACAAATTCATTCTCAATTCTCAGATTTAAACTGACAAAAACATCACAGTTAAACAAGAATATGAAAACTAAGCATTCTCTTTGGTATTACTGAAAGGCACATTATAAACTCTTAACGGGCAGAGTTAAAACATGCCAAATTTGAAATGGTTTATTATCAGACATTATCGCGAAATTGTGTTACATTTTGCTTCAACTGTTCAAATAATGATAATTAAATTTAAGAATGCTTGCAATCAAATACAAAGTAGAAATAAATTTTAATAAATTAAATTGACCTTTTTGTTCAAAAAAATCTAATATATACTTGATCAATGCATCCCGATTCCTGACAGACCGCCAAAACGTGTGAAACGCCTACAAATTTGAATTTTCCATCCACGTGGCTGTAGATTCGAATTGTAATTATGTTTTCTTTCCATTTTCTGATTAAATGTTAAAGCACTATTAAAAACTCGTGATTTTGATACAT
This sequence comes from Ruditapes philippinarum, assembly GCF_026571515.1. Lineage (NCBI taxonomy): Eukaryota > Metazoa > Mollusca > Bivalvia > Venerida > Veneridae > Ruditapes > Ruditapes philippinarum. Next base: position 7,253 of record NW_026855344.1, read on the forward strand.
ATAATGTACCACAAAGGATAATATTATAACGTTAAATGATTAGATATGTGGCTATAATTAGATTTCATAACAATAACACATGTTACATGTCTATATACAGCGCCACTTATATGTTTTATTAGGTTGCAGCGCAGAGCACTTGGTATTCGATATATATTTACACTTAATTTGTAAGCCAAATAACATTTGAAAAATAAGTTTCAATGATTACAACAGCGAAAAAGGATTTTTTTTGTAAAAGTTTACATACCGTCAGGACACCGACCAGAACCTGACATTAGTACGACACCTACTAGACATCGGTTTTTGGACATCAGATTTATGTCGTATTTTGGTCGTCGTGACCAAAATCTAACGTTAATCCGACGTTATTTTAACGTCATGTGTTTTTAACGTATATATGTTTACCATCTTGAAAGAAAGTTTAAGTGAAGGAAAGTATTCGCCAGTTGGATCCCGCATTTGCTACCTTCTTACCAGAAATAGAGCGGGTCGATAAAACCTCGGCCTTATTGACAATGTTATGTCATATAATTGAAAGCTAAATTAACTAGTCTTGTAAAAATCAGGTTGTTTCGTGCACGGTAAAGTTTGCGATTCTAGTAGAACATTGACATGAATTTCTACAGTCATTTGTTCCATAAAATTAAAAATGTTTTATTTTTCATAAAGCTTACGTCTGGGAAAATGAATAAATTAATTATTAGTAAAGCATAGTAGATGAATGTTTAAAAAGCACTTTGTTCGTGCAGAACCTTACCTGTTTGCGTTTCAATTGGTTCTAAGTGAATTATCATCTTCAAGCATGAATTATCGGCTAAAGGGGTTGCTTTTGCATCATTTATCGCTTCAATTACATATTTAATATCAGAGACGTATGTTGTTAATCTAAAATATATCATTGGACTGATATAATTTTATTTTCATGTAAAAGATCATGAGATAAAATAGATTGAAACATGCATAATGTACGAAAAGCGACTAAAATGCTCTTGAACAAAATAATTTTGCTGCTACTTAAGTAGGAATGTAACATTTCAGTGGTGATTTTTGCTTGCACCACTTGCTTTTAAAGAAATATATGAGTACATTTCATTTTTAGTCCTTTTGAAAGTTTTTGTTGTGTTTTATTTTTTTATTTTTTCAAAATTCATAAAAAAAATGTTTTGCTGCAGATATATATTTTTATACTCTTTAACAATATGAGAAATACTAAGTCCTTTCTTTTAAGTAACTGCCTTTTCCATGTACTCAATCAGGGGACTGTTCTCACCTTCAATTTCCATGGTAACGCTGTTGTTAAAAAACGGTTTGCGTAATTACTTCTTCACGGTCAATGTGAAAAGTTTCATATGAACACGAAAAAAAGAAAAGATTTTCAGAGCATATAAATTGATACCTTTTCCATTTAAAAAAAATCTGATAAATAAAAACAACTTTTGCTGAATTTTATTAATCTAAAATGATAGAAAATGGTTTTACTAAGAAAATAAATCCAAACACCAATATCTTTAATTCAGTCAATAACGCTGAACAGACGTTTAAAGCTTTTTACGTGACGTGACAATGTAACGACAATCAGCGCATTCAAAAGAGTCAAACCAAGAACGCTATCAAGTTAAATTTCACATTTATTTCACCATAAATACTCTATATTTCGCTTGAAATCAGTGTAACAAATAGTTTATCAACGTTTTCAAAATTCAGTATTCTCAAAATCTTTCTGAAAACGGTAGACTTAACAACAGTTTTTTCAACTGACTGGAACAGACGTTTCTTTTGGAAACTCTGAGGGAAAAACAAATTATCCTGCAAACATATATTTTTATTTTCTTGAAGTGTTAGAAAACACGTGTTGGAAAAAGGTATTTATTTTTCGTGTATTATAGTATAACAGTGCATGTTTTATTTTTCGTTCAAATGCTTTATAACAAATTAATCACCCCAATTTTTAAAAAACCCCACTTAGTTTTTAAAAATTTAAAAATCAAGTTTTTACGAGAGAGCCTTTCGTTTACGGCAAAAACCCGATCTTTTTAAATTTTAAAATTTTTTTATTTTTTTTCCCGAAACAATTTTTTAGAATAAAAAGGGAAATTTTTTAAAAAGTTGATAAAATTTGTTTTAAAATTTCTTTTGTCCCTATTTTTTCCCCCATATTGCCCAAATCCGTAACTAGCATTTAAGCATTTAGCTAGTATTTAAAACTTATTACAAAGTCAAGAAAAAACACTTAAAGATCCTATATAGCATTTATACAAAGTATATAGTATAATAAATCCAGGTATAGCCTTTTATACCTTATAAATGTATCATTGTTACTCTGTAAACATTTGTCTTGTATTTAACCTAAATCCAATAAGCATATTCATTTTAAAATGGTTTGTAAAAATAAACAAAAGGTATGTTGTTGTCAGACTACTTTGTGCGGTTAATACTGGAAATGCAGAATGTTTTACTGTTGAAAGATCTAGTTTGCGTCGAAACTTGCGTTGACTTCTAATCCAGTTACCTCTCTGGCCTTGGTTCGATCCCCTGGAGATGCTTTGGTGTTTAGCGCGGAGGAAGGTAGTCTAGTACTGGTGTACCTCTCCAGGAACGATGGTTAGGAAACTACCCGCCTATATGACTGAAAGACTGTTGGGAAAAGGCGTAAAATGAAACAAACAAACAAACAAACACAAACAAAAACTCTAAGTGGGGTCTGATTATCATTTATTACAATACAGTTGTTAGATTATTTTATTATAAACGATATAGTCTTTAAAAAAGCTTTATCATTTTATGTTTATGTACTTGATGGTTTTAACTTATTTTGTTTAAATTAAATGAATATTGTTAAATTTAACTACATTGCAATACAACACGATATAATTATACACATATAGATATTTTACCTGAGGATTATATTATTGATAATGAGTCACCCAGGATATCAAAAGATCAAGATCATGTTAATTAAAATGGATTAGCTTTACTTGATTTTTGTACACAGACAGGGTTACGAGTACTTCATGGTACTAAATGGTAGATCAGGAAACTATTTGAATATTGGTTATTAAACTTTTGTAAATAACCTTGGTGCAAGTGTTATTGATAATGTATTATGGCAACAAAATTCTTTTAAACATGTTAAACATTTCCATGTACATGAACCAAATAATTTATCAGATCACTGTCTTGATATTGTTTGATATTGTGTTTAATTGTATGTTGCCTTTGTGCATTGATGAAAATATATCAGATAGCGTTAAAATGAAATATTCGTGGAACAATGATTTATGTTATAGTTTGTTCATCGTTTGAATTGTACTGACATAAAAAAGATTATTGTGTTATAAGATTATATTTTATTATGCAATGAAGGCAATGCTATAAATGATTGTCTGAATAGTTTTGAAAATATTATAGATGATATTGGATCACCTGTGTTTAAGAAAAAATATAAAAGTTATGAATATTTTAAATAGTGAGCATAGCGTTAAAACTGATTGCCCTTGGTATAACAATGAATATGCCGAAAAAGGCTTATAACGACTTATAACCGTAGTAACCTTTGTGACGAAGATAAAATTAATATGGTTTAATGTAGATCAGAATATAACAAAATTATTATATACATGTAGATTTGAATATGATTGCTAACCAAGCGTCTAATTTGAAAACAATAAATTGAAGAATGCTCGTGTATACTGGAACATGTTAAAATAGACTGCAGGGCTTAAACCGGCCGATATTTTATTGTCAAAATTTGAACATTATTTAAGTGGTGTAAATAGCACAGAGGATATATTTTTGTTTCTTGTGATGATATTTTAGACTTTGATACTAGATATAGAGATGAATAATTAAAAGTTCTGTTTCAGGAGTTAAATGTAATAATCTTATAATACAAGATAAAACAAGCAATCATTCAATTGAAACGTAATCGATCGGCAGGCCCAGATTTGTTGTCAATATTTGTTATTTATTATGTGTTTAAATCAATAAGATATTTGAAACTGGATATTTTCCTGATAAATAGTCAGAATGATATCTCATTATGTTATATAATAAAGGTAGTTTTAATGAAGTAGAACATTATAGAGGAATCACTTTGTTAAGCACTCTTGGTAAAAGTATTTTCAAGTGTAATTAATGCAAGGTTAAAAAATAGGCTGAAAAAATATAATGTCTACATTGAAGCTCAGGCTTTAGATCAAATGTGAGTACCATCTATAATGTATTTGTTTAAATGGTTTAATATCGCATTTTATAATTCAATTTTTATCTATTTGGTGACTACAGTTAAGCATTTGATTACGTTGTGAGTAAAAATCTTTGCTACAAGTTTATTCAGTCAGGGTTTAGAGGGAAAATTTAAGACCAATTGTGAATCCGTTACAAAAACACAAACAATGTTAGCTTGACAGGCACAGAAAGCTATCTTTAAACGTGATAAATGTTTACATAAATTTACGTATATTGCTTTATTATTTTGATACATTAATTACACCTATATTAAACTATGGTAGTGAGATAATGGGTTTTTAGTGTTTGCTCAACAAAAGAACCGGTATGCTTACAGTTTTTCTAAAGTTTCTAGGAGTTATAAAAGTCTACACAAAATAATTTTATTCATTGGAAACTTGGTAGAATATCTTTTCTTTGTAGACTTCTTTTCAATGTTGTAAAATTTTGGATAAAAATATTATGTAGCAACGAAAACAAACATGTTATTAGAGTTTATAAATTATTGTATATGATTTTGCAAATAACCCGAATATAGTAAACGGGTGTTCGAAATTAAAAGAACTTCTATGTTTGTCAGGATTTTATGATGTCTGGTTACAGCAGAGTGTACAAGATACTGATATGTTTCAACGTTTAAAGGACAAGTTTGTTCAAAACGTGCATGAAAGATTACATATTTCTAGTAGGTCTTTAATTTATAGGACAATAACAATGTTTTTGTTACAAACATATCTAGACATATCTAAACAAAGTGTGCCAGGCTATGGGAAGATTACGAGTTTCCCCTCATAGGCTACAATTAGAAACTGGACGTTGGTCCAGACCTACAAGAACTCCTGTTAATAAATGAAAGTGTTTAACGTCTTTTACAGGATGAGTACAATTTTATATTAGAATGTTCAAGGTATACTGAATTAAGGGAACAATTTATTCATAAGAAATACTGGAAACATCCAAATATGGTAAAATTTATTGAATTATTAACCAATGAAAATTATACAAATAGTAATAAACTAGGATTTTTTGTGTAGAAATCTGTTAAAAAAAGAAACGAAACGCTTTACGGTTCAGTTTAGTTATGATTTATTTATTTTTATTGTAAACCTACTTATGTGCTTAGTTTTAAAAATGTGCAATAAAACATTGGTCTAATTAAAAAAGACAAGAGGAAATTTTATGATTTATGCAATTTCTTGTTTCTTGCTTAAAATCATCTATGATACCCGTCTTGCATTTCGTTTCGGTAAGGCAAATAATTAAAATGGATTTGATTTATATGTTCTTGTTATACTGTATATAACTGTTGTCATTACTTTACTAAATTCATGCAAGAGTTACCTATCTTTTTTACGACAAATATAACAATATATTGCTACGTGTACCTCAATGTATTTATCTACAAATTTGAATAGTAATTTAAGGAGAAAATGTTGTTTTTCATGTTACTTGTCTTAACATATTCATATTCAAGTCATTATATAAATGATATAAATTAAATTATTGAGAATGGTAAGCTTCCATATGTCATGATACACCTTCTCCCCAACATAAGAATATATGAAAAGTCTTTTGTAATAACAACTTTGTTCGCTTTGTTATGCATTTAAATCATGCTCACTTTTTATTGTACATGTATATATGTATCATGGGTGAATAGCCTTATGAAATAAATGAAATAAACTCTAAACTCTACAATATGCAATATAACATAAAACAAAACGATTCGATAAAATATACACCCCAATACCTTATAAATACGATATAATACACAATTACAGTGGAACCTGTCTAATCCGAACTCGTCCGGTCCAGGAGAAAAGTTCGGATTAGACAGGTTTCCGGATTAGAAGGTTTTTTTACATGTTTGTTCATGTTATTTGCAGTATAGTTTAAGGAAAGAAAACGGGAATGCATTTGAAATTGCAAAATAAATATTTTATTTTGCACTCTCTTATCGTTCATTTTAATACATTAGAGAACAAAAATGAATGAATAAAAATAAACAAATAAGCAAAAATGTTTTGCCCTCAAAGTTAAGCGAGATTACTCTTATCAGTTTGATGATGTTTACACCTGCAAGATGTGCGATTATTTGTTATTTGCATGTAGGTGTGACATTTGGCAAAATCTGTTCGGATCCCAGAGGTTAATTTTAGAGTAAAATAAGAACAAAAATTGAAAAAATCGTCCGGAATTCGGAGTAGACAGGTTCCGGATCCGAAAGGTTTTTTACTATTGAAAATAGAACGAATAAATTCGGATTAGAAGGGCTCGGATTAGCAAGGCTCCACTGTAAATACAATATAGAAATTCGATAAATACACTATTCAGTACAAGAAACATATAAAAACGATATCAAACACTATTAAATACAATATAAATATAATACAATAAATAATTCAATACAATTTCAAGCACAATATAATACACAATTCAATAGAATTTTATACACAATACAATACGTTAACACACAATACAATTATTCGCACTTGTCATCAGGACCGTCGGTTATGAGTTCCAACAGAACCTCCGTTCCGTCTTGTGGTATGAAAGAACTTATACCTGAAACGAAAGCAATGTAACACTCATATCACCTACAATATGTAGATGAATAATAAATACTTTCTATCGCTTTTTAAAGCAATATGTTAACTCTATTAACTCATCTATGAATAAATGCACATTTGAAACAACGTCCATGTCTTCTTACTTTGCTAAAATATACAGCTATTTGCAATAACATTTTAATTTTCGTTTAGTTTTTAGGGTAATACGCTATTAATCCCACCTTCAAACATTTAAATGCACAGTTTTTGCGCCGGTATGAAACATTTATTCAAACATATTTCAAAACAGGATCTTTAATTTACATATGAGATTATAAAAACTTTATATCATAGCAGCATGCCTTCAGACTCATGCTCATTTCAATAAAAAAAATTCAAAAGAATTAAAAAGTAAAATATAATCTAGTGGACAGAACAAGTAATTTACACATTGCCCACTGCACATTTAATCCCCGTGAATTATCAAAAGAAAGTTCAAATATGCAAAAGAGCCTTAAATGCGTCAGTCACGCAATTAAAATATGGCGCGACATACTGCAAAATTAGTCATCCATTGCATGCTTGTTGTTAATAACTAGTATTACGCAAATTAAAATTACTTAAAAAAATTTAGTTCTTATTATTAGAAATTATATTTTCTTTGCTCGACTGGAGGCATGCTGCCTTAAAAATTTGAGGTTCGTCTTTTATGTCATATGATTGAAATCATAATTTCACTAGTCCTGTAGATACTCAGGTAGTTTCGTGTACGAAACATTTTGCGATTAAAACAGAGGCTTGACTTATATAAGTAAAGTCATTTTTGTTGCACATGTTTTTTTCCATATACATATACATCTGGGAAAATGAATAAATTATAAAGCTTTGAACCTTACCTTTGTCTGTTTTTTTTAAGTCAGATCTTATCAGCCAATATGATTTATCGGCTAAATAGGTTCCTCTAACGTCATTGATTGCTTCAATAAAATATCCCTTACCAGAATAGTATGTGACTGTAAATCTAAAAGATGTCAGATTATTTTCATGTCTTGCTTGTAAAAGGCCATGAGATAAAACAAAATATTTAAAGTGACATTATGTCCATCCGAGGGTATATAGTGAGTGAACGGGTGAAGATCAAAATAAGTTTTCATTTTGCCATTATTCCTTTCAATTTAATAATTAAGTTCGCATAAACAATAAATGACACACAGATCCAAATGTAATTTCTGTAATGTACCATTATTATCTACCTATAACGCTTAGTTTATAAAAAGAGCGGGGCAGTCTTTTTAAATTTCAGGCAGATTTATAATTTTATCCTAAACATTTTCCAATATCAACTGTTAGTCAAACACTATTTTGACAGTCAATCTTTTGAAATATAAAATCAAGTCAGCTCAACTTGACGATGAAAATATGAGCATAATGTCACTTTAAATGGTAAAATTCTTTCAAGTACTCCTTTTTTTTCTTTTTACACTATTGTGAAATCAGCATGTTTTTGGTTTGTTGAATCTACAAGCTAATGCAAAATTTGAAGTTAACGTTTACTGATCATTAAATGATGGGAATATGTACCGAGTTTAAATTCAATATTGTTATAACTTAAATCAAACTTTATTGAATTTATCACAAGAAATACTCTAGCAGTCACACAATTGTCTTGCATGTCTTGATTTTAAATCATAACAATAAAGTTTTATCTGACCATAGTATATCAATTGCAATATTCATCAAGGCAGTTTTTGGTTTAAAAAAAAATTTTTTTTTTCGATGAATCATTATTATTTGCATAATGCATTGGTACAAAAAATCTTTTTATCAATTGTAAAGAAAATGATTTTTTATTAAAAAATACACAGCAATATTTAAAGATATATATCGAAATATTTTATAAATTTATTAACAGTAAAATTATATAGTTAAAATTATAAGGTAAAATAAACTGTCTGTTTTTTTTCCGGAACAAAATATTATGCTGCTGCTTTATATACTATGGTTATAACCGTTCACATTGATTTCGTGCTTGCTTTTAAAGAAATATTCGAACAGGCAGTTTCGGGCGTCCGTGGCCGTTTAGGTCGTTGACTTCAAACTACTTGTCCCTCACCGCTGTGGGTTCGAATCCCGACAGGTACTTTGAATTCTTTCATGAGAGGAAGCTAACCACCTAGCTTACGAAACGTCGGTGATTCTACTCAGGAGCCCGTTCGTGTCTGAAATAATTCACGACAGGGCACCTGAGGTCTTCCTCCCCAAGTAAAGCTCGAACGTTGCCATATGACCTACACTGTGTCGGTGTGACGTAAAACCAAATTTAACAAACGAACATGCATTTTGGAAGTATTTTTTCTTTTTCAAAATTAAAAAAAATAAAGCGTTTGGCTGCATATATATAGATTAACAATCTAAATTTAATAGATAAATTAAAATATACTTTTCCATAAGTCTTTTTTGTTCATCATCAACAACTGCCTTTTCCATGTACTCAATCAGTGGACTCTTCTCATTTTCGATTTTCATGATAACGCTTTTGTTGAACTCTGGTTTGCGCAATTGATTTTTCACGGTGAATGTGAAACATTTTCTATACACAAGAATAAAAAAGGTTGATTTTCAGAGTATAGTTTGTAATAAAGACATTTATACATTTTTCAATCATACAAAATCTATATTGAATTTGCAGTTAACAATTGTTGCGTCTAAAATTATAATAATTAAGAGCTTGACTGTTTAAGTTTATTTTCTATGAACAGGGAACGAAGATAAGTAAATTACTAAAATACAATTATTTTGCAAATGTCGTCAAGTGATTTATAGAAAAACAATGTAATACAAGTACAAATGTTGCTGCAAAAATGCGCTCAAATTACTAAATTATTCCTACGCACAGGTCATGTTATATTCAGATTAAGTACTATTATAGATTTTTTTCCGAATGTTTTGTAAACCATTTTTTTCATAAGTATACTTATCTTATGCACTGTCCATAATTAAAAAGAGGGGCCAGATATTTAATTTGAAAAAATGCTTTCACTGATGCCTACCTGTTACGGAAAGTAACATAAGTAACATCAGATGAAAAAAATATAAAAGTCTGTTTTTATTATTTAATTTATTATAATTGTAACAAATATACAAATAGTAACAAAAGGGACTTATATTATAATATAATAATATTACATGCATTTTTTATGTCAAATTAAAAAAAAATGGTTTCTTTCAATACTGATAGAAGACTGTTACCTGAATTTTAGGCAGGTATGAGGAAATTCACTATGCGAGTCAAACATAGAAAAGCTACTTGACATAAAAGATAAAAGCTATTGTTTATTGGGAATGAAACCATTCATAAAAAAAACAATACACCTCATGTTGAAACTGCATATCAAAGTTTCTTATCTTTCTATAGTCTATGCTTAATGAGGGTCCTTCCGCCCGTACGGGCACAAAATGAAGCTTTCGCTGTCGAGTACGGTTCCCGGACATGTCAACAATCATGCCCTTAAAGAGTTAATTTTGAAACACAGTGTTGATAATTTACCTCCGTGCAAGGCGTGCATTACCAATGTTACCACAGAAATGTTACCTTATATACTAAAGTTATAATTATTTCAAAACAACCAATATATCAACATGTTATTATTAAACATTTAGTTTCATAAATATTAATTAAGAATAATTGTCAAAAGCAAAATTATTAAAGTCTTATGCCTGAAATCTTCTTTATATTGACAAATTCAATCACTAATAGTATACTTGATATGCTGTGTGTAAATGTAATTCAAAATGTAACAAATTATAATTTCATGTACTACTAAAATAGGGGAATAACAAATTTATTACGTGTCTAAAATCAGAACATTAATAGCTATTTATAGCTTTCGATTTCATGTACAGCAGAATTGCTTTCCGGTTCTCATTTAATTAATATGACACGCTGCGAATCACCGAAGGGGGAACCAATATAATAATCGAAAGGAGTTATTAAATCCGAATTTATTTTTAGCTGTAAATCGAAGGGATTAATTGATAAAATCCGGGCCCATGGACAAAAAAAGTAAACACAAATAGCTCCGCGACTGTGCGCGCGGAGCAATGAATGTTTGATGGATTAAAGCTGGATTAAAGGTAAATCAAACTATTTTAAGAAATTAAAAATTTGGAAAAGGTAGAACGATTCAAGGAGCAAGTAATAATCTACATTTTATTTGCAATTATTGAATGATTTTGTCCTACTTATCAGCATTTCTCTACTGCTAGGTTGCTCCTGGTCAAAACATAAAGACGGTATAGGCATTACTTTACCGGGCATATCGGCTAACAAGTTCTGAATGCTCTTTCCATTGAAATAATACATCACTAATTTGATCATATATAACCAAAATGTTAAAACTTGCATAAAACTGAACGCCTAGAATGTATCAAAAGTTATAAACTTTTTATGGGGGGACGTTTGATAATTTAGCAAGTTGCCTTAAAAGTTCATTGTACAACGTAGGTTTATTTCTTTCTTTTAAAGGTGTGCTAGTTTCGAAACTGGATATATGACCAATGAAAATATTCTTGTAAAAAAGAGCAAAAGTCTTTATGATGATAAAACAAAGATAATAGTAAAATGTTTCAGTTTAACAATATGCAACATTATCTACAGCATTTAATTAATATCAGCATTAACTTTGAGAACCTTGTGACTTATAATTATATACTGTTTCTAATGGAACAGTACTTTTTCACAGTTAAAATCTGAAAAAGAAAAACCTTTAAAAACAGTGTCCCAATGAAGAATTCGTTCGGGATATTCAAATAAATGACACATCGGTTTGTAAATAACAGCAAAAATATCACTCCTAAGGCTTGTAAACAAAACGAGTGATAATATATTTATACTGTTTCTCACAAACCTATGTGTTATTTATATATTAACTTTGAATAAATCGGCTATACAGCTTTTCAAAAATCCCGTCAAGGTTGGAATTGAATTGTATGGATATTTTGTTCAATATATCCGAGCGTAAAAGGATATTTTCTTTAAATCTAATGCAACAAAAAATCAGCTTAAAATTACATTAAAACATTTGATTTAATAAGACCTTGAGTGACTTGCTTTCCATTTATAATTTATACTACCTCGTGTCTATAGCTCGTATTTACATTTTTCATTATGATTGTTGTTATGGTTTAATAATCTATTTTTGGAATCTAAAAGCTAAATGATTATGACATACTTTCTAAAGTTTATATTAATTGCGCATACACCAAAAGGAGATCGGTAAGCAAATATCAAACAAATAATAAATTAATATATAAAACTGCACTACAATAAAGTTTTGTCAACTGGCAGTTATTTATTAGGGGTATTCTAAAATGAGGGGGGTGGCTTTTTCATATCGCATTTAATGAAAATTCTTTACATGATATTTAAAGAAGAGAAAATGATTCTTTATTTTATAGAAAAGCATAAATTATGTTACAACCAATGATTTGTTCATATCATAATTATCCGTCAAGCTAGTTTGCCGTGTTTGCGGCATATATCAGTATTTCGAATACATGTAAGGTAAAATAGTTGATTGATGGATGCCCAATCATATTTTATCAATTACCTCGACTATAAGTGTATTTTTTCTCTTTTTGTTTCTCTCTATTTATTTGGCTAGAGAAATAAAATAAGACAAATAAAATAATAAACTTACTTCTTTTTAGAGTCGCTTCCATCTGCATTATCTGTAGATGTGCTTGGTTTTAAAGGTTTGGAAGCCATGTCTCCGTCCCTTGGTAAATTTGTTAAGATCTGAAATGTCTTTTTATAATAAAAAAACATATTTGCTAAAGAGATATTTTAAAATAAAATAATACATAATATTATCAGAAAAAATGTGTTATAGTTCGAAATATTGTACATTGTACTTATCTTCCAAAAACACAATCTTGATTGTACTTTTCAAAAAACAACACTGGCGCATCCTCTCTCAAAAAGACCAATAAATATCCAAACCGGCTAAAACGAAACAGAAACAGTTAAAAAAAACTTTAATCAATTGCACATCACAAACAACTGTTTCCTATGTCAGTTTTTTTTTAACGAGAGCTTGAAAATATATTTAAACTAACCTTTTATGGTTATGAGTTTTTCTAATGGTTATGAACTGGCAAACGCATGTATGTCCACCACCTAATCGGTCTGATATAATAACAACTAAACGTTTATCCGGAAGTATTTGATATTTAGGTACGGTAGATCGATATGTTTTATGAAAACAATTAGGGTATCTTAATCCCAACAATTTAAATTATACTTATTTTCTATAAAAAAAACTCTTGAACTAACTTTATTTAGTTTAATCAGTGTGTCAAATAACATTCACAATTTAAGTGGCAGTTTGCATTTTTATAAACTTATAGAGCTTTAAACTGTTGATGGGCGTCCGTGGCCGAAGGAACATGCTCGGTGGGACAACAAACAATCGATACCACTGAAGTATTGTGGGGGCACAGACTATTCTCTGCTTTAAAATGGCAAATGTTTTTATAATCTCAAAATGGTGATTTAAAGACAGCTTAAAGTCAAGTCTTGTGCAATTAAGATGTATTATTTGGCCCATTTCTTTTTAAATCTTAAATAGATTTTATGTTTTTTATTTGCCATTCATTACTATTTTAGGACACTTAAACAGTATTAAAAAGTGACCCACTTAGTTGAAAACGTCAAAATGGGTTTTTGTATTGGCCATTTTTACATCAAAACTTGCTTGAAAGGAGATATTTAACCTGAGTCATGGCAAAGCCTGTAGAAATAGAACTTGCTATGTCAAGTATATATTTTAACAAGGATTTGTGTCAAAGTAATTATAATTGTTCCAAAGATCTAAATAGCTTTAGTTTTTGATAATGAAAAGATTTGCCATACCCATAGAAAATGTTCAATACCCATATCATTAGTAACTACAATTAGTATTTAGTGCAGACAAAAGAACTTTTTAATAACTGTTATTTATCACTGTCGGTATAGGATGATAAATATTTTTGTCAAAACAACAAAGCTTCCGTGTCTTGTTTAAGTCATTCGGAAAAAACCTCAATAATTCAATAAAAAATGTATAAAGTAGTAAAAACAAATGCATATTTAAAAGCCAATTATGCCCCAGAAATGCTTTTATACTTATTTCTCAGAATTTTGTTATTTTTGTTGTCCTATTAAGTTTCCAAAAATATACTTTACCCGAGTCATGTCCTTTGCTTCTGTTGCTTTTTTTTTTTTTTTTTTTTTTTTTTTTTTTTTTTTTTTTTTTGGCAAGTAGTACACTTATTGTGATTTACTAGTTTGTATAGAAGTCAAAATACTAGAAAGTGACTATGTTTACATTTTGCTAACTTACTGGAGAGTAGCAAGTAATTTCACATGCAGTTCTACTTTCTTTCGGTAATTAGCATCTAGCATACTACAAAACTTTTATTTACACGTTTTAAAATTCATATTTGCTCTTTCTAAGAAATAAAAAAATGTAGTTATTTCTGAGACAAAATTTGCCGCCGGTTTCTAAGGCAGTGCATCTGGTTAATATAAAGAAACTTATAAGTTGCAACCATCCTATAACTTTTTGACATTCATCTGTAAAATTTATAAGAATTATATAAGCAGGAACTAGTTTTATAACAAGAAAAAATGTTAATTAAGTATCGTCAAGCCTACTACAAAACATTGTTATTTTGTAATGCTTTAAATTTGCTATATGTTAAGAATGATTTTGAAATTGAAATTTATTGATTGATTCGGTTCACGATTTAAAGAGACGCGCCAAATCACAATGAGCCAGCAGACCAAACAGTTAATCCATTACTGCATGAGCATTTTTTGTGAAAAATAGCTGTTTTCATTGAAAAGTCTCCCGTTACAAGTTCAAATTGCTATAAAACTAAAAAATCTGCTTCAATAGTAATCAAACTTGGCACAAATGTTAACTGGACCATTGACTTTGTAACAACGTGCTCAGTTTTAAATTTCCTGTTGCCATGGCAACGAGGGGACATCTCAAAATTGCCGAAAATCACTATTTTGCGTTGATTTTTTTCCATCAAAATTAATTTTAAAGTGCTGCAACTTCTCAATGGATTGAGATAGAGTCAACGGCTTTTCAGCGTTGGTTACAAGTTAATTTATGATCGATCTGTGGTCATTTGTAGCCTCTCACAAGTCCAAATTTTCTTGGCGATGACGGGGACTACCGCTCTCCAAAGCCCCGAACAGAAGGGGGCACATCCCCCTTCTGGAAACCGCCTGATGTATCTTTTGAATAGGGAGCCACGCCGGAAAAGTGGTCACTTTTTTAAACAACATTTCTCAAACAAAACAAGTGTTGGAGGCCTAAATAAGGCATTTTTTCACCATTTGAGACAGCGAAAAGGGAGGCGGGTAAAAAGGCGTTAAAATGCGTGTATATTGTGTAATGGGTTAAGATAAAGGACTATATGATGTAAATAAATTTTAATAAGATTACCTTCCTAGCGAAACAGGTCCCGAATCTCTACTAGGACTTTCAATTTTATTTTGTTGACCTATTTTTTTTATTTTATATTTTTTTTTGTGGCGGGGGGGGGGGTATTTTATAATTAATATAGAGACTCTTAAGGTGTTTCACCCTGTCTTTCAGGTCTGAATTCAGTTACTTATCTTACTATGGTATCAGTTAATCGGAAGAGAAATTGAGACTCGCGAATATTTTAGTGGAAAATGCAAACTTACTTACCTCACTTATTTTAAGTCTCTCAGCATAAAATTATTCCCTAGGGATGAATATATTTTGAAAATATGTTTAAAATGATTTTTTCTCTATATTACACTTTTCGTGTCCTCTAAATTATACAGTTACCTTTAAAAATTTGTTGTGACAATAATTCGTATAGTTCAGGTATTCTATTGGCTTTTAAAGTATATAAGATATTAAACTGTGAAAAATAATTATGTATGGGATATTATGACGTGTATATTCATGTCCTATACATTTTAAATAAATAACAACTTTTTTGCCTTGATAGATTTTACCAATGCATTTGATTTTGTGGTATGTAATACAATATGATTTGAATTGATAAGTTTGTGCGTTAGAGGAAAAATATTTGACGTTATTAGATCAATAAAGGACATTGAGGAACAATTCATATAACATGTATTTGTAAAGCTAGACATGTTTAAACTCTCTTCCTATGACAAATACTGATGATATTGATAATTTTGCTGAAAGGAAACGAGTTTACATAAAGGTTAGGATTTCTTGTTTGATTGCTGAAATTGAAAGTAACAGTAAATGTTAAAAACGGTTATGGTTTTTAAAAATGGTGGCAGAAGGGCAAAAGAAATATTTATTTTACATATAAAATTAACACTTTCGTATTAAGGTATTACATGTACCACAGGTGTTTCGTGAACCTTAACGCATGAGGCATTTGCCAACCAGGCCATATTAAACTCAAGTTTTATTAAAATAAATTCACTTATATTGATGTTAAGCATTTCTTTTTATTAGTTTTTATGCTATTTGTTATGAATGTCAAATATCGGGATTCAGAGAAACAAATGCTATGGACAGAATACATTTACAATAATGTAAACAGCTACCCAAACCCAAAATGATTTGGTCTAATACTAAGTCGTAAAGATTTAATTACATATAGGTTCATAAGTATAGCAAAATCATAAAGAAGTGGCTAGTTTTTGGATGTATTTTAGCATAGATGACGATTATTGCTTGCATCTTTGGAAGGCTCAATTTAGAAATTTTACAAAAAAACAGTTTATATATTTTTAATGGTTTAGATATCAGCTATATTAAGGAATTATAAAAATTACGAACATCTCAAAAGTTTTAATAAAAAGAGACATTGTACTTTTTTAACGGTAACCCTGACCTCATGTATATCATGTATATCATATATTAAATCTGTTATTATATTTAAGAGTTGGCTTTGTGATAGACCTTTTATATGTGCATCATGCCATTAATATGTATTGCAAATAATTGTACGTGGGGCATATTCTAATTAGAGGCAACTATTTAATTAACCATGATGTGAAAGTACATGTATAACATACCGTTGGAAAGATTGAGGTTTGTATACTGGTTGTAAGCATGGCTGAGTTGCTTTTAAATTTTTGATAGGGGGCAGGGCTTATTGAAAAAATTCGTAAGGTTAATGGTAAATGCGCGTCAGAAAAAAAAACGGATCAAATTTTTATTTTATAAAAAATTTCCCCATTTTATCTTCAATGTAAGAATCCAAATTTTAGGATGGTAAACTAATGTTAATAAGCTCCCCAAATATCCCCACCCCCTTAAAAAAAAAAATCAGTTGTCAAACCAAGTTATGCCAATGCAAGTTTTGCAGTGGGGGAATAAGTAAATCGTCCTTGGTGTTCATATTTTTTTCCATTTTAAAAGAAATATAAATGGGAAATGTGCCCCTTTTTGGATCCCCATATTTTTATTCTGCCAAAAGGGGGGGTTAAAAAAAACCCTGGGCCTTTTTGACTAGCTCAAATCATACAATAGCACCTAAGAAAATTTTTAAAGGGTTAAAACTGGCTTTATTTTATTTTTTTTTTGAGCCCGAAAAAAAAAACTAAAATGGGGTAGGTGAAAACAGCATCCCCCCCTTTTTTGCTCACTAGCAGGAGCGTTAAAAATATAATTTTTCTTTTTCTAGAGTATAAAATTTATGGACCTTTCCTTTTTCTAGATGGGTAACCGAACATTCCCTTTGGTCGCAATTCGATCCTAAGTCCCGGTCAAAAGCTTCCATACCAGTGTTTTAATAGTTAAACCCCAAAGCACGTTCAATAAGTTTTTCCCGGAATAGATTCTGAGGGTAAAAAATTTGTAATTCCATGATCACTTTTGAGTATTTCCTTATAATTAACATTTACATCGGTATTACACCCAAAATTTATACAAAATTGATAAAATACCAGGTTAAATTTGCTAACTATTAGCATAATTATCTTATAAAATTTCAGCAAATATCTATAACGATGACAATTATGAAATGTTTATGCCTCTTCTGCTGTCTTTCTATCCTTAGATGTAACATTATCTCTTCTGTCAGATCAACGTCTTCTTTTCCTTTGTGTTTGTGCGTTCTGTTATATTAATGCAGTTGAATATTGTTTATTCATTCTTATTATCTGTATTTGTTAATGTATCATTTGCCAATAAAAAGAAACGCTGTTGACGGTGTTTTCGTTATACGCGCGTACAATGAAGTAATTATCAATGTTGAAAATTTTAAATTTAACAAAACTAGTACTGGCACTCACACTGAGCCTGGCGGAGAATCAGCGACAAAAAGGTATTCTGTTAAAATTGTTTTTTTCCTTCCTTATGTTTTATCTATATAAATATATATTAGGAAAATATAACTACAATTATATTTAAAGATTATTATTAATTATGATTAATATAAAGTGGGATTACTATTTTATTTAAGCTAGAGCACCACGTTTTTCATTTAAATACTCGATCTAAAGTCCTGTCCTCCTAATTAAAAAAACACCTATGAAAATTGTGAATAAATACCTTTAAAAACAATGACTTTTGTCTAATATAAAAATTTCAAATAGAGATAGTGCCAACACATTGCTAACACATTGCACTCAGACTCTTTAAATGTACATGCTTTTGGGGGCTGTGCATGATTACATGATTTAGTTTAAACATCATCCTTCGACAAGTTACATTTATTCGTTTTCCGTTCATGTTAGTGTGATTAAGTTTACAAATCGAAATATGGCTGATTACATTTTTGCGAGATTTAGTTTACACGTCATGCTCAGTTAAGAATACAAGTATGATGATACGTTTTAAATGACACATCGCACTAAAACTGTTTACATGTTTTCGCTTACAGTATATACATGTACTGTTTCAGCTCTTGTTAGGGATATAGTGAGATTTGTTCTTTCAAACTAAACCCGGCTAAATCTCTGTAGCATTCTTCCTTGATCAAGATCACTGTACTAAAAAATGTGTTTTTTTATACTTTTGCCAACACAATTTTTATTTTTCAACAGATGGGTTTCATAACTTGCATGATATTCTTTGTTTTGATTGAGGTAGGGGTCAGTGGGTCAATGTAAATGATGCCAATTATGCATGTCTAAAAATTTGTTTATACAGCCTTTATTTTATGACTGGTGATTTTTTTATTTTGTAGGATAATAATTTGTATCGTCTTTTTCTTTTGGATTTAGTAAGGGGTCGATTTGGTCAACTGAAGGTCACAAGTAATTAAAATAGATTTTTACACTTTTGCCCATAAGACCTTTATTTATGGAGAAAAGTTTCATATTTGGAAGGAAGATAACTTTCATGATGGTCTCCCTTTCTATTGAGTAAGGCATCAGTGGGTCAATGTCAAGTGTGCTAATAATAGACTTGCACACATTTGCTAAAACAGCCTTTATTTTTTATGTATTTCATATTTGAAAGGATTTTTTTGGATTGAGTTTGGGGTCAGCTGGATCAAGATCATTAGTACTTAAGATTATTTTTACCGTTTGCCGCCCATTCAGCTTTTATTTTTGGACAGATGTATATTTTCTATATTACACCAACAATTTTTATCAAGAGGATAGCTTTTACACAGATACCACCTTTCTCTTCTGAAATTATATGCTAGTACTTTTATACATTTGATGGTATTTAATTTATGTTCTTAGATTAAAATAGATATTGCTTAAATGAACTATTGTAACAACACAATATTATAAACAATGCAATAAAAAAATCAAACGCGATAATTATACAGTCATCAATGCTATATTTGCTGTGCAATACATGCACATATGTTTTGTACGTTGACATAGGCCTTAATCAAATATTCAAGTTTCTAGTTTACTAAACAATACACAATACTATATTATAAACAATACTTTACAAATACAAACACGATATTATGCAATTTATTGTCTGCTGTACAATGCAATTGCAAATACATAATACAATTGCCGAACTATTCGCACTGGTCATCATGACGGCTGATTTCACTGTATGAGCTCCAGCAGAACCTTCATCCCGTCTTCGGGTATTAAATTACTTATACCTAGAACGAAAACAAATGCATCACTTAATATATCAAATGCAATATGTGCATGTAGATGACATTGGTTCGTAAAGCGCCATTTTGATAAACAAATGTGAATTGCTATTAACTTATTTTTGAGCATATGCATACATTTGTATTTGGAACAATTTTTATGACAATATGTTATAGAAAATTTGCCATCACATTTTTACTTTCTGTTTAATTCTAACTGTGATACGCTATTAATCTCTCTTCAAACAATTTTATGCACGGTTTTGCGTCGGCAGAGCATATTTTATATCTGGATTTGTTTTTAAAACATGTTTTTATTATAAAATATATATTTATTTATCCAGATTTTTGCTAATTTGCATGAAAACTTTGAAAACAAAAAGTAATTTATTTTAAAGTGAACAAAAATTTATTTACACATGCAAACTGCACTTAAAACCACGTACATAAACAAATAAAGGTGAAAATTTGCTAAAAAGCCCTAACTGCGTTTATCTTGCAGTAAAATGATCGTCACTAGTACTGCAAAATTAAAATTTAGTTCTTTTATTCTTTAGCTTTGGTTTTTTTATGTGACGATGTTAAAAATACAACATGTTTTATGTTTGTTTTGAACCTTACCCCTTTCCGTTAGTTCTGGCTCAGTTCTTATCTCCCAGGATGATTCATTTTTCGAATAGAATTCCCTTTCATTTTTGAATATAGCTTCAATGACATATCCCCGACTCAAGAGATATTTCACTGTAAATCTAAAAGATTTTTTCTGTCTGTTATAATCAATTTTCATGTCTTGCTCGTAAAATGTTATGAAATAAAACAAATTGTTAAAACGCAAAATTCTTTCAAGTACATTGAACTCCCTTTTCCTATTTACACAAATATAATCAGCTTGTTTTTAGTTTGCTGAACCTACAAAAACTAAAGAAGTATTTGGATGAAACGTTAAAAGATCATTAGATGATAAGGACGTACGAATTATGAATAAAAAGGACAAGAAAATGAACATTGAGCGAGCGTGAGATTAGGTTCCGATGACTCGGCCACAATAATTGTTCGCGTAAACTTTCCACCTGCTCAATTAGAAAAATTTGTCAAGCTTTAAATCCGAAAAAAATAATTAATTAAGAAATTAAGGTATTTCATTGTTACAAACATAAATACTGAGAAGTGTTGAGCCTTATCAAACTTCATTGTCAAAAGAATTACTATCCATTTAGGGGTGTCCAAGGTCAATTGGTTAAAGTCGTTGACTTCATATTACTAGCCCTTTCACCTATTTTGGTTCAAATCCCGCCAGGATGTTTTCATTTAAAGAATTAAATAGCTTATGTAACGTCAGTGGTACTACTCGGCCTGAAATAATTTATGACTAGTAAAGCTGTAAAGTCCCAATATGATCTTTATTTTGCAAGTGAGACTAAAATCAAACACGATCAAAGAATAATATTTCTAGCAGATTTACAGTAAATATTGAATTCTTTCTCGAACAGATAATTGTTGCTCTTTATTACAAACCTTACCTTTCAGAACTACTCAATTTGCAATTGATTCAGATTTTTGATATATTTAAATTATACATATGTTTTTTTGTTGTTTTTTTTTGTTATTGTGCAATTCGAAATTTGCTCTTGAGTGAAAGTATTTTGACAACTTGAATCAAAATTCATTAATAGTTATTCCAATAAAGAATTAATGAATAATAGGGGAAAACCCCTACTAAATAGCAGCAATTTGTTATTAATAATAAATTTTTTATTCAAAAATATATATCAGATGTTTTAAAGAGTTTAAAGCCGTACATATTGAAATATTTATAAATTTATTAACAGTAAAATTATATATTTCCATAGCTTTATGGTTGATTCAGAAAACATTTGTAAAATAAAATGTACTTTCTTTCACATTCATGCATATTGTACGACAACAGAATAAACTGTTCTGGAACAAAATATTATGCAGCTGCTTTTAGTAGGGTTGTAGCCGTTCAGCAATAACTTCCGTTTTTGCAAAATTCGCTTTTAAAGATTAATACAAACAGGCATTTTAAAAGTATTATATATTTTTCAAAATTAAAAAATAAAGCGTTTTGCTGCATATATATAGATAAACACTCTAAATTTAATAGATAAATTGAAGTATACTTTTCCATAAGTCCATTCTGTTCATCAACTGCCTTTTTCATGTACTCAATCAGGGGACTCTTTTCATTTTCGATTTCCATGAGAACACTTTTGTCGAACGTTGGTTCGCGCAATGGATAATTCACGGTGAATGTGAAACTTTTCCTTTACACAAGAATAAAAGAAGTTGATTTTCAGAGTATAGTTTGTAAAAAAGACATTAAATGTTTATACATTTTCCAATCATACAAAATCTATATTGAATCAAATAAGCAGTTTAAATTTGATGCGTCTAAAATCATAAGTATTATTAAGAGCTTGACTGTTTAAGTTTATTTTTAATAAACATAGAACGAAGATAAGTAAATTACTAAAACACAATTATTTTGCAAATGTCGTCAAGTGACTTAAAGACAGACAATGTAATATAAACGTTTGATAGATTAAAGCTTTATTAAAGGTAAACCAAACTATTTAAAAAAAAATTCAAACTTTGGAAAAGGTAAAAAGATTCTAGTAATAATCTACATGTTATGTGCGATTACTGGCTTATTTTGCTTTACTTATCAGCATTGCTCTACTGCTGATTCTAACTTGGTTGCTCCTTGGCAAAACATAAAGACGGTATAGGCATTATTTTGCCGGGCATATTGGCGAACAAGTTCTGAATGTTCTTTCTATTGACATAATACATCACTAATTTGATCATTTAAAACCAATATTTGAAAACTTTGATAAAGTTTGAGGAAATGTTTGATAACTTAGCGAGTTGGCTTTAAGGTTAATTGTACAATGTAGTTTTATATCATTCTTTTAATAGTGTCCTAGATATTTCATTATATGTTCGAAACTGAAAATATATCAAATGAAAATTGTTTTGTGAAACAGGGAAAATATTTATGATAATAAAACAAACATATTAGTAAACTGTTTCAGTTTAACAATATGCAACAATATCTACACCAATATCTACACTATTTGGATTAGTATCGCTTAAAACATCATCATTAACATCTCAGTAAACTATGTAAATGATAAATAATTATTGCTGTTTTGGGCCCCCACTGTGAAAGAGGGCATTTAGATTCGTGCGTGCGTTCTCATGTTGTGTCATGTGTAGCTCTTAAGTTAGCTCGTAAATAACTTTAGAGGAATGATGATCAGCATGTAAAAATGTGCACCTGGGGGTTTGCTTTTGCATGTGTTCAGATTGACCCGGAGTCATGAAACGTTTCAGGAATTATGCAGACTTTATAATAATTCATTTTGGATCAATGTGCGTTATTCTTACAGTTAAGTTAATAGTTCTTTGTGACTTATCATTCTGTACTATTCATAGGGAACAGTACTTTTGACAGTAAATTCTGAAAACGAAAAACCTTAAGAAAACAGTATCTCAATAAAGAATTCGTTCGGGATATTAAAATACCTGACATATCGGTTTGTAAATAACAGCAAATATAAAAGGCTTGTAAACAAAACGAGGGATAATATATTTATACTGTTTTTCACAAACCTTTGTGTTATTTATTTATTAACTTTGAATAATATCGGCTATACAACTTTTCAAAAATCCCGTCAATGTTGGAATGGAATTGTATTGATATTTTGTTCAATTTATCCGCGCGTTGAGGGATATTTTCATAATCTTATGCCAATTAAAAACAGCTTTAAATTACATTAAAACATTAAATTAAATAAACCCTGGAGATACTTGCTCTCTAATTTATACTACTTTGTGATACATTTTGTTTACTTCGTAGCTATAACTCGTATTGACATTATTATTCTTATTGTATATATAATTATAGTTTAATATTCTATTTTTGGATAGTAACTTGATAGAAAAAAGCATATTGATTATGACTTGTTTTCTAAAGTTTATGTAAATTGCATGTACACCAAAATGAGATCGATGGGCAAGTATTATACAAAAAATAAATCAATGTCGTATAAAACTTCACACTTGAATAAAGTTTTTCAACTGGCAGTTATTTATTAGGAGTATTCTGAAATGAGGAGGGGGTTCCTTTTCCCTTTTCATATTGCTATTTTTGAAAATTCTTTACATGATATTTAAAGGAAAAAAATGGTTCTTTATTTTAAAGAAAATCCAACTTATGTTAATAAAATTACATATATCAATGTATTGTCCAAATCATAATGATCCGTCAGCTAGTTTGCCGTGTTTGCGACATATAGCAGTTTTTCGAATACCTGAAACTAAGGTAAAATAGTTGATTGATTGAGGCCCCATCATATTGTACCTATTACCTCGACAATAAGCGGACATACTATATTTTTCTCCTTTAATTTGGCTGGAGAAATGAAAGTAAATGAAATAATAAACTAACTTCTTTGTAGATTCACTTTCATCAGCAGTATCTTTAGATATTTTTAAAGGTTTGGAAGCCATGTCTCCGTCCCTTGGTAAATTTGTTAAGATCTGAAATGTTTATTGATAATAACAACAAATTTGCTAAAGAGGTTTTTTAAGATACAATAAAACAATATCATCAGAAAAATGAGTAATGGTTTAGATATACATAATTTATACATTGTACCTATCTTCAAAAGACACAATGTTATTTGTACTATTCACTTGCGCATCCCCAATAAATATCCAAACTGGCTAAAAGGAAACGGAAACAGTTCAAACAATATTTTGATCAATTGCTCATCACCAGCAACTGTTTCCTATGTCAGTTTCTTTTTTTTTTTAAACATGAATTTTAAATAACCATTTAAACTAACCTTTTATGGTATTTTTTTCTAATGGTTATAAACTGAGATGCGCCTGTATGTACACCACAACATAATCGGTCTAATAGAATAACAACTAAACGTTTATCAGGAAGTAGTTGATATTTAGCTACGGTAGATCGATATGTTTTAGGAAAACAATCAGGGATATCGTAATATCAATAATTCAAATCATACTAATTTTTCTAAAAAAAAACACTCTTGAACTAACTTTATTTAGTTTAATGGGTGTGTCAAATAACCTTCAATATTCAAGTGGCATTTTGCGTTTTGTGGCGGTAGAAACATGATCGATGGTCGGTACAGCAAGGAAAAACACAGACAAAAGAAAAACATTTGAACTCGTTTAATGGACATCAAAGGAGCGATGCCACTGAAGTATTGTGGGGGCACGTTCTATTCTCTGCTTTGAAATGGCAAATGTTTTTATAATCTCAAAATGGTGATTTAAAGACAGCTTCAAGTCTCGTGCAATTAAGATGTATTATTTGGTCCATTTCTTTTAAAATTTTAAATATATTTTATGACTTTTATTTGCCAGTCATAACCATTTAGGACACTAAAACAGTATTAAAAAAGTGACCCCACTTAGTTGAAAACGTCAAAATGGGTTTTCGTATAGGTCATTGTTACTTCAAAACTTGCTTGAAAGGATATATTTAGCCTGAGTCATGGCAAAGCCTGTAGAAATAGAACTTGCTATGTCAAGTATATATTTTAACAAGGATTTGTGTCAAAGTAATTATAATTGTTCCAAAGAACTCAATAGCTTTAGTTTTTGATAATGAAAAGATTTGCCATACCCATAGAAAATGTTCAATACCCATATCATTAGTAACTACAATTAGTATTAAGTGCAGAAAAAAAGAACTTTTTAATAACTGTTATTTATTACTGTCGGTATAGGATAAATATTTTTGTCAAAACAACAAAGCTTCCTTGTTTTGTTTAATTCATTCGGAAAAACTTCAATATTTCAATAAAAATTGTATAAAGTAGTAAAAACAAATGCATATTTAATAGCTAATTATGCCCCAGAAATGCTTTTATTCTTATTTCTCAGAATTTTATGATTTTTGTTGTCCTGTTAAGTTTCCAAAAATATACTTTACCCGAGCCATGTCCTTTGCTTCTGTTGCTTTTTTGGCAAGTAGTACACTTATTGTGATTTAGTAGTTTGTATAGAAGTCAAAATACTAGAGAGTAACTATGTTTACATTTTGCTAACTTACTGGCGAGTAGCAAGTAATTTCACATGCAGTTCTACTTTCTTTCGGTAATAAACATCTAGCATACTATAAAACTTTTATTTACACGTTTTAAAATTCATATGTTTGCTCTTTCTAAGAAATAAAAAAATGTAGTTATTTCTGAGACAAAATTTGCTGCCGCCGGTTTTAAGGCAGTGCATCTAGTATGTAGGTCAATATAAAGAAACTTATAGGTTGCAACCATCCTTTTTTGACATTCATCTGTAAAATTTATAATAGTTAAGCAGGAACTAGTTTCATAATAAGAGTGAAATGTTTATTTAGTATCGTTAGGCCTACTACCAAACAAAGGTATTTCTTTATGCTTTAAATTTGCTATTTGTTTAGAATGATTTTGATATTGAAATTTATTGATTAATTCAGTTTACGATTTGATGAGACGCACCAAATCACAATGAGCCAGCAGACTTAACAGTTAACCCATTACTGCATGAGCATTTTTTGTGAAAAAATAGCTGTTTTCATTGAAAAGTCTCCAGTCACAAGTTCAAATTGCTATAAAACTATAAAATCTGCTTCAGTAGTAATCAAACTTGGCACAAATGTTGACTGGACCATTGAATTTGTAACAACGTGTTCAGTCTTAAATTTCCTTATACCATGGCAACGAGGGGACATCTCAAATTTGCTGAAAATTACTATTTTGGGTTGATTTGTTTCCATCAAAATTTATTTTACTTATCATATGGATTGAGTTAATATCAAAGGCTTTTCAGCGTTGGTTGCACGTTACCTTATGATCGATCTGGGGTCATTTTAGCCTCTCACAAGTCCAAAAGTTTTTTGACGATGAGGCGGATTGCCGCTCCCTTTCAAACCCCCAAACACACCCCCTTCTGGAAATCTCCTGATGTATCTTTGGATAGGCAGCCGCGCCGAAAAAGTGGTCACTTTTTTAACAATATTTCTCAAATAAAAACAAGTGTTGGAGGCCAAAATAAGGCATTGTTTTCATAAATTGAAACAGCAAAAAAGGGGGCCGGTGAAAAAGGCGTTAAAAAGGGGTGTATATCGTGTAATGGTTTAAGATAGACGACTATATGAAGTAAATAAATTTTAATAAGATTACCTTCCTAGCAAAACAGGTCCCAAGTCTCTACTAGGACTTTGAATTTAGTCGACCTCATTTTTTCGGGGGTTTTTCCCGTTATTATTATTATTTTTTTTATTTATTTTTTTTTTGGGGGGGGGGTATAATTAATAAAGAGACCCTTTAGATGTTTCAAAATTATTTATCATACTGTCTTCCAGGTCTGAATTCAGTTACTATTACTACTTTGATATCAGTTAATCGGAAGAGAAAATTAAAACTTACTTACTTACCTCACTTATTTTAAGTCTCTCAGCACAAAATTATTCCCTATGGATGTATATATTTTAAAAATATGTTTAAACGATTTTTCTCTATATTACGCTTTTCGTGTCCTCTAAATTCTACAGTTACTTTTAATAATTTGTTGTGACAATAATTCGTATAGTTCAGGTATTCTATCGGCTTGAAAGTATATGTACCACAGGTGTTTCGTTTACCGTAACGCACGAGGCATTTGCCAGCCAGGCCATATCAAACTCAAGTCTTATTTAGATAAATGCACTTATGTTGATGTTAAGCATTTCTTTTTATTACTTTTTATGCGAGTTGTTCCTGTATTAAGCTATGAATGTCAAATATCGGGATTCAGAGAAACAACTGCTGTAGAAAGAATAAATTTTCAATATTGTAAACAGCTATCCAAACCCAGACTAATATATAATAATATTTCTTATATGGAAAATTAAGTCGTAAAAATTTAATTACAAATAGATATGTATAGCAAGAGTATAAAAAATTAGAATACAAATGCAGAAAATATATTAGACATGTATACAATATGATGGTAAGAAACTTAGAAATGTATCCCAGCACGATTTCAAGGGCATATAACATTACAGATTTGTTAGTCTAAGACTATTTAGGTTTAAATCATAAGAAGTGGCTAGTTTAAGGAGCTGTTGTTGGATGTACTTTAGCATAGATGACAATTATTGCTTGCATCTTTGGAACGGGCCTTAGTGTGTCATATCTGTTTTGCATCTTAAAAGAGAGTTAAAGTGAAGGAAAGAATGCGCCCGTTGAATCCAGCATATGGTTAATTCTGACCGAAAACGGGAGTGGGTTGAAAAAGCCTTGGCCTTATTGACTAGGTTCAAAGATCGAGACCCTAGACGCTTGGGAGAATTGATCACAGGGGATAAAACGTGGTTTAATCTTTTTGAGCTCGACAATAAATTAAGTAATAAAATTCTCTTTCTTTATAGTGATGATATAGTGGCCCATGTCGCTGTGCCTGAGAGGGGTCACTGGAAGTTTTACCGTGACCTTGTTCTCACTGCCGAAGTAAATCACTACTTTACAAAGGACCTAAGGTCCTAGGTGCGCAAAATCAATAACAACTCCATGATAATGCACATGCGCACCGGTCAAACTTGGTTCAAGGCAATTTAGAGGAGCAGAGACTTGCAGTTTTGCTACATCCTGCTTAAATCTTGGCCTCTCTTCTTGTGACTTTTGATTAAATCCATACATCAAATCTTGCTTTTGTGGTCTTGATACCCTAGTGCCGTCGGAAGCGTTCACTACCAGTGTATACTAGTAAATAGTTAACCCAAAGTACAGTTCAAAAACGCTTTTTCGGAATAGATTTTGATGGTGAAAAAGTTTGTAGATGGTGCACATTTTGAAGTATTCTAAAAATTATACAGTTCTACATTGGTATTACAGCCAAATTTAATACAAAATTGATAAAATGCCAGGTTAAATTGGCTAACTATTAGCATATTCATCTTATAAAAATATCAGCAAATATCTATACAACAATGACAATTATTAAATGTGTATGCCTATACTGTCTTTCTATCCTTAGATGTAACATTATCTCTTCTGTCAGATTAACATCTTCTTTTACTTTGTGTTTGTGCGTTCTGTTATAGTTATGCAGTTGAAAATTGTTTATTCATTCTTTTTTTCTGAGTTTGCAGACTTAGAATACTAGAATACTAATCCCGTTTTATGACAAGTATATTAAAAATCCGTCTTTGAATAAATTGAGTTTTATCAATTAAAGTATTCCATCCATATGAATATTCATCTAAAAAATTAATTTTCTTATCAACGTTGGAGTAGATAAAGTGGATTATCTTGAAACAATCAAGTACATGTATGAACTTGAGACAAAGTTTGATAAAATAAGACCTGTAGTAACAATTCGCGGCTCATTTACAAAATTTTCAATGCAATAGCTTCAATGTAGAAAGCTTATAAAGATAGTATGGATTATATAGTCCGTATAAATGATGATAAAACGTTATGAAACAAATAAGGAATAAGAGTGTAACAGAAGATTCCTCCACCGAACATAAGCATTGTAGGAACAACTTGTAGACATGGACAAACGGCCATTCTATAGCTCGCTATGTAATATCGGATATATTTAAAGTTTTTTGAATTTTACTACCCCATAATACTTTGATAATTTGTGAAAGATGATTGGATTAAAAGGGTGTACAAAAAGAATTGCTCACCAAAAGTAAAAAAATCATTTATAAGGACATAACGCTAGAAACAAAGTGGACTTCAAACAACGTTCTCGACTTGATAAGACTTTAAAGGGACGAATAATCGTTAAACTACAAAGCTTGTCATTAGGTTTTATAAATTATTTTTGACTGTACAAAATATTTTTGTGACGTACATAACTCGTATGTTCACAAAAACAAAATAATTACCAGTATATATAATCAGTATCTTACATAATTTAATAATTAAGATATCAAATAATGACACGTTGTTTTGAAATGTTATCTGTAACAATAATTATATAACATAGAAAGTGTATAAAACGTGGCAGTCATAAAGTTATATTTCCTAAATTTGATCAAGGTAATTCATTTTCTGAAAATATATTTTTTCCCTCTCCCTAACAAATGTTGACAATAATAAAATTATGTATTTTTATATTGCTGCAAAAGATCTTATACATTTACCACTAGAGTTTTTTTCTTCATTGTAATTTCTTAAACAATTCTATATTATACACAATACAATACAAATGCAAACACCATATTATATAATTCATTGTCTGCTATGCAATGCAATTGCAAATACATAATACAATTGCAGAACTATTCGCACTTGTCATCAGGGCCGCTTATTATGAGGTCCAGCAGAACCTTCATCCCGTCTTTGGGTATGAGAGAACTTATACCTGAAACGAAAACAACATTCATATCAAATGCATTATGTGCATATAGATGAGACATTGGTTCGTAAAGCGCCATTTTGATAGAAATCATATTAACTTTTCATTTAGCAAAATGCGTATCTAAAACAACTTCCATGTCTTACTATGTTAAAATTGGCGCAAAGGATATTTGCCTTAACATTTTAAATTTTGTTCATTTCTTAGAGTTTTACGTTATTTATCCCTCTTCAAACATTTTAATGCACGGTTTTTGCCCTGGATAGAAGCATATGTCACAACAGGATTTGTTATTAATATATACGATAATAAATAAAATATATTAAAGTAGCATGCCTCAAGATTCATACCTATTTCCATCATGGCAATTTTGAAAATGTATTAAAAATGAATATCTTCAAGTGAACAAAAGAGTTATTGACACATTTAAAACTGTACTTTCATTCCACGTAAATAATCAAATAAACAGTCAAAATATGCTACAAAGCCCTTACTGTGTTAGTCACACAGAAAACAATTGCCTATAAAAACAGCAAAATTAGCCATTCGTTTAAAAATTAAAATTAAAACTTAAAATAACCTTTCAGATTAAGTGCGTATTCTAAAGCTTTTTATTTAGTTTGTCGGGAAGCTAAATTAACAATATTGCCAAATAAGTCGTGATAGAGATTGGTCTTACATGTCATATCTAACAAGTAAATAATCAAATACATGTATTGTGAATCGGCTTGTTTTATGTACGAACAATTTTGCAATTATAAAAGAAACTTGACTTTATCATATTAACTTATTATAAAGATTTATTAAAGTGGGAAAAGTGAATAAATTATTGAGCAAGTAAAGCATAACAGATGAACGGTAAAATGTTTTATCCTTACCCACGTTTGCTCGTCCTAACTCTGTTCTTATCTGCCAGAAGGATCCATCAACTGACCAGTTTCCTTTTGCATCATTGATAGCTTCAATAAAATATCCCAAACCACCAGAGAAGTATGTCACTGTAAATCTGCAGTTATAATAAGTGTCATGACTTTTTTGTAAAAGGTCTTGTGATAAAATAGATTGTTAAAAAGCAAATGTCTTTCAAGAACTCCCTTTTTCATTAATATATTGTCAAATCAGTATATTTTTAGTTTGCTGAAACTACAATAGCTAATCAAGCATTTAAAGTAAACGTTTATGGAGCATTTATGATTGGAGTGGGTACATGTAAATGAATTATATATAAAATGAAAGGAAAAAACGTTGTGGAGTTAAGTTCCGTTGACCCAACCACAATGAATGTTTGCGTAAACTTTCCGCCTTCTGAATTAGATAAATAGATTTGTGTAGCTTTGAGTCTGAAATAGTTGATAAAAAGGATTTTATTATCACAAACTGAGCTACCAGCTGTATTGTGCCTTATCATACTTCACGGAATTATTACAGGATTATAACTATCCATTTAAGGGTGTCTTTGGCTAAGTAGTTAAGGTCTAGCATAACTGCATATAAAAGATTTTTGATCAATTGAAAAAAGAAAAAGGGTTTTTTATTAATAAAAAATAAAGAAGATTTGAAAGGTTTAAAGCCATATATATAGACATATTTTATATAAATTTATAAACAGTAAAAATATATTGTTTCCATTGTCTTATGGTCTATTTTCAAAAGATTTGAATATTTAATAAAACTGCATAGTGTACGAAAACAGATTAAAATGGTCTGGAACAAAAAATATAATGCTGCTATTGTAGTACAGTTTTAACCGTTAAGCTATGATTTTGTGCTAGCACTGTTTGCTTTTGAAGAAATATACGCACATATTCTCATTTCGGGCATTCAGTCCTTTTTTTCAAAATTAAAAAAGAATTTTCTTTAAAAAAATATAAAAGCTTTATACTCTTTAACAATAGTTAATTGAAAATTACTTTTCCATTAGTCCATTCTGTTGATTTACTGCCTTTTCCATGTACTTAATCAGGGCGCTGTTCTCATCTTCAATTTCCATGACAACGCTTTTGTTGAACTTTGGTTGGCGCAATTGGTTATTCACGGTGATCGTAAAACTTTTCCTATACACAAGAATAAAAACTAATGATTTTCAGAGTATTATATATAGCTTGTTATGTAGGCATTTATACACTTTTCAATCATGCAAAATCTATATTGAGTCAAGTTTGCAGTTTACAACTGCATCTTAAATCATAATTATAAAGAGCATGACAGTTTAAAATTATAATAGTATTTCTAAAGAGTTTGTTTAAGTTTATTTTCAATAAACAGAGAACGTAGATAAGAAAATTAGTAAAATACAATTATTTTGCAAAAGTCGCCAAGTGACTTAAAAAAAGACATTGCAATATGAATGTTTGATAGATTAAAGCTGGATTATAGGTAAACCAAACTATTTTGAACAAATTAAAACATCCGAAAAGGTAAAATGTTTCAAATATCAACTAATAATCTACATGTTATGTGAGATATAACTGACTTATCAGCACTTTTCTACTGCTGATACTAACTAGGTTGTTTCTGGGCAAAACATACAGACGGTACAGGCATAACATTACCGAGCGTATCGGCTAACAAGTTCTGAATAGTCTTTCCATTGATATAACACATCACTAATTTGATCATATAAAACCAAAATTTTAAAATTTGAATAAAAATGTACGCCTAAAATGTATCAAAACTTATAAACTTTTTTTAAACGTTTAATAAAAATCATTTTACATCGTAGATTTTTTTCTTTCTTTCTAAGGTATGCTAGACACTTAATTTATTGTCGGTTCGAAACTGGATATATGACCAATGAAAATATTTTTGTAAAAAAGAGCAAAGGTCTTTATGGTGATAAACCAAAGATAACTATAGTTAAATGTTTCAAGTAAACAATATGCAACTTAATCTACAGCATTTAATTAGTATCAGCATGAACTTCCCAGTGAACTATGTAAATGATGTTTATTGCTGTTCTTTAATTCTTACAGTTTAGTGAAGAGTACCTTGTGACAAATAAATATATACTCCTCTGTTTTATAGGGAACAGTACTTTTTCACAGTAAAAATCTGAAGAAAAAAACCTTTAAAAACAGTGTCCCAATGAAGAAATTGTTCGGGATTTTAAAACAATTGACACATCAGTTTGTAAATAACGGCAAAGACATCATTCCTTAGGCTTGTAAACAAAACGAGGGATAACAAATTCATACTGTTTCTCACAAACCTAATAGTATGTGTTATTGATACATAAACTTTAAATAGTATCGGCTATACAACTCCCGTCAATGTTAGAATTGAATTGTATTGATAATTTGTTCAATTTATTCCCTCGTTAAAGGCTATTTTCTATCAATCTAATGCAAAAAAATCGGCTTTAAATTACATTAAACATTTTATTTTACATAACCTGGAGTGACTTGCTTTCCATTTATAATTTATACTTCTTTGTGATTATTTTGTTTACTTCAAGGCTATAGCTTGTATTTACATTTCTATTATGATTATTGCTATGGTTGAATCTAAAAGCAGATTGATAATTACCAATTTTCTACAGTTTATGTAAATTGCACATGCACCAAAAGGAGGTCGATAAGCAAAATATCAAACAAATAATAAATCATTGTATGAAACTGCACTACAATAAAGTTTTTCAACTGGCAGTTAAAAATTAGGGATACTCTGAATGAGGGGATGAGGGCTTTTTCGTTTCCTTATCGCTTTTAATGAAATTTTTTTTTCATGATATTTAAGGAAAAGAAAATAATTCTTAGTTTTATAGAAATCATAAATTATGTTAATCAAGTCACGTTTACCAATGAATTGTCCATATCATAATGATCCGTCTAGCTAGTTAGCCGAGTTTGCGCTATATATCAGTATTTCAAATACCTGTAACTAAGGTAAAATAATTCATTGATGGATGCCCGATGATATTGTAGCTATAACCTCAACAATAAGCGGAATAGATTTTTTCTCTTTTATTTGGCTAGACAAATAAAATAAAACAAATAAGATAATACACTTACTTCGTTTTAGAGTCACTTCCATCAGTAGTTTCTGAATATGTCCTTGTTTGTACAGGTTTGGAAAAAAAAACAAGAAGAAAGATTATGACTTGCGAATATATGCCAGTCATAAACACAGAAGCCATGATTCCGTCCCTTGGTAAATTTGTTGAGATCTGAAATGTTTTTTATTTATAAAAAACATATTTTCAAAATAGGTACATGTATTTTAAGATAAAATAATGCATAATATTATCAAAAGAATGTGTAATGGTTTGAATATATATACTTTGTACTTATCTTCAAAAGACACAATCTTGATTTTACTATTCAAAAAACAATCACTGGCGCATCATCTCTCAAAAAAGACCAATAAATTTCCAAACCAGCTAAAACGAAACAGAAACAGTAAAAAAATCTTTTAATCAATTGCTCATCACAAACAACTGTTTCCTATGTCAGTTTCTTTTGATAACAACAGCTTGAAAATATATTTAAACTAACCTTTTATGGTTATAAGTTTTTCTAATGGTTATGAACTGGCAAACGCATGTATGTTCACCACCTAGTCGGTCTGATATAATAACAACTTAACGTTTATCAGGAAGTTGTTGATATTTATGTACGGTAGATCGTAATGTTTTATGAAAACAATTACGGGTATCTTAATCACAATATTTAAATTATACCAATTTTCTAAAAAAAATCTTGAACTAACTTTATTTAGTTTAATCAGTGTGTCAAATAACATTCACAATTCATGTGGCATGTTCCGTTTTTATAAACTTATAGAACTTTTAACTTTTGATGTGCATCCGTTGCCTAAGGAACGTACTCGGTGGGACATCAAACAAGCGATACCACTGAAGTATTGTGGGGGCACGTACTATTCTCTGCTTTAAAATGGCATTTTTTTACAATCTTAAAGACAGCGTTCAAGTCTCGTGCGATAAAGATGTACTATTTGGTTTATTTTTTTTCCATTTCTTTACATACATTTTATGATTTTTATAACCATTTTAGGACGCTAAAAACAGTATCAAAAATAGTGACCCCGCTTAGTTTAAAATTCGTATGGGTCAATGTTACTTCAAAACTTGCTTGAAAGGAGATATTTAGCGTGAGCCATGGCAAAGCCTGTAGAAATAGAACTTGCTATGTCAAGTATATATTTTAACAAGGATTGGTGTCAAAGTAATTAATGTTCCAAAGAACTCAGTAGCTTTACTTAGTTTTTGATAATGTAAAGTTTTGCCATACCCATAAAAAATGTTCCATACCCATATCATTAGTAACTACAATTTGTATTGGATGCAGAAAAAATAACTTTATAATAACTGTCATTTATTACTGTCGGTATAGGATGATAAATATTTTTGTCAAAATAAGAAAGATTCAGTGTTTTGTTTAAGTCATTTAGAAAACGTTCAACAATTCAATAAAATTGTATAATGTAGTAAAATAAAAAGTAAATGATTACTTAAAAGCCAATTATGCCCAAGAAATGCTTTTATTTCTATTTCTCTAAATTTTATTATTTTGATGTCCTGTTAAGTTTCCAAAAAGATACTTTACCCGAGCCATTTTTGTTGCTTCCGTTACTTTTGTGAAAGAAGTACACTTATGGTGATTAAGAAGTTGTATAGAAGTAAAAATACTAGAGTAACTATGTTTACATTTTGCTACCTTTGGCAATTTCACATGCAGTTCTACTTTCTTTCGAAAAGAAGCATCTAGCATACTATACAACTTTTATCTAAACGTTTTAAAATTGATGTTTGCTCTTTCTAAATAATATAAAAATGTAGTTGTTTCTGAGACAAAATTTGCCGCCGTTTTTAAGGCGGTGCATCTAGTCTGTAGGTCAATATAAAGAAACTAATAGGTTGCAACCATCCTATAGCTTTTTTGACATTCATCTGTAAAATATTTAAGAATTACGCAGGAATATTTTTATAACAAGAAAAAATATTAATTTAGTATCGTTAAGCCTACTTCAAACCATTGGTATTTCGTTATGCTTTAAATTTGCCATTTGTTTAGAATGATTTTGAAATTGAAATTTATTGATTGATTCGGTTCACAATTTAAAGAGACGCGCCAAACCACAATGAGACAGCAGATTAAACAGTTAAACCATTACTGCATGAGCATTTTCTGAAAAATAGCTGTTTTCATTGAAAAAATCTCCCGTTACAAGTTCAAATTGCTATAAAACTATAAGATATGCTTCAATAGAAATCAAACTTGGCACAAATGTTAACTGGGCCATTGACTCTGTAACAACGTGCTCAGTCTTGAATTTCCTGTTACTATGGCAACGAGGGAACATCTCAAAATTGCCGAAAATGACTATTTTGCATTGATTTTTTTCCAGTCAAATTTGATTTTAAAGGGCTGCAACTTCTCAATGGATTGAGAAAAACTCAACGGCTTTTCAGCTTTGGTTACACGATACTTTATGATCG
This sequence comes from Ruditapes philippinarum, assembly GCF_026571515.1. NCBI lineage: Eukaryota > Metazoa > Mollusca > Bivalvia > Venerida > Veneridae > Ruditapes > Ruditapes philippinarum. The sequence goes on from NW_026855344.1 coordinate 43,973, forward strand.
ATCTTGTGTCATTTGTAGCCTCTCACAAGTCCAAAATTTTCTTGGCGATGAGGAGGACTGCCGCTCCCCTTCAAAGCCCCGAACAGAAGGAGGCACATCCCCCTTCTGGAAACATCCTTATGTATCTTTTGGATAGGGAGCCACACCGGAAAATGGTCACTTTTTTAAACAACATTTCTCAAATAAAAAAACAAGTGTTAGAGGCCTAAATAAGGATTTTTTTCACTATTTGAGACTGCGAAAAAGAGTGCGGGTAATAAGGCGTGTATATCGTGTAATGGGTAATGATAGAGGACTATATGATGTAAATGAATTTACATAAGATAATCCTTCTTGCGAAACAGGTCCCGAGTCTCTACAAGGATTCAAATCTTGTTAACTTCATTTATTTCATTTTATTTTTTTTTTTTTTTGGGGGGGGGGGGATTTTATAATTAATTTGGAGACCATTTAGATGTTTCAAAATTATTTATCATCCTGTCTTTCAGGTCTGAATTCAGTTACTTATACCACTTTGATATCAGTTAATCGGGAGAGAAATTGAGACTCGCGAATATTTTAGTGGGAAATGCAAACTTACTCACTTACCTCACTTATTTTAAGTCTCTCAGCACAAAATTATTCCCTATGGATGTATATATTTTAAAAATATGTTTAATATGATTTTTTCCCTATATTACGCTTTTCGTGTCCTGACAATAATAAGTTCAGGTATTCTATCGGCTTTCTATATGCTGTAAATATAGTCACGCTCCAAGATATTTAAGTGTGAAACATAATTATGTATGGGATATTATGACGTATATATTCATGTCCTATACGTTTTAAATAATTAACACTTTTGTGGCCTTGATAGATTTTACCAATGCATTTTGTGTTATGTAATCTATATGATTTGAATTGCTTAGTTTGTGCGTTAGAGGACAGATATTTGACGTTATTAGATCCATATAAAGGACATTGAGGAACAATTCATATAACATGCATTTGTAAAGCTAGACATGTTTAAACTCTTCCTATGACAAATTGCTGATGATATTGATAATTTTGCTGAAAGGAAACGAGTTTACATAAAGGTTAGGAATTCTTGTTCGCTTGATAAAATTGAAACTTACAGTAAATGTTTAAAAATGTTATGGTTTTTAGAAATGGTGGCACAAACAGAAGAAATATTAATTTTACATATAACGATCACGTTGTAGGTAATATTAAAACTTTTCCTGTTAAGGCATTACATGTACCACAGGTGTTTCGTTTACCGTAACGCACGAGGCATTTGCAAGCCAGGCTATATCAAACTCAAGTCTTATTTAGATAAATGCACTTATATTGATGTTAAGCATTTCTTTTTATTAATTTTTATGCTAGTTGTTCCTGTATTAAGCTATGAATGTCAAATATCGGGATTCAGAGAAACAAATGCTGTAGAAAGAATAAATTTTCAATATTGTAAACAGCTATCCAAACCCAGACTAATATATAATAATATTTCTTATATGGAAAATTAAGTCGTAAAAATTTAATTACAAATAGATATGTATAGCAAGATATGAGTATAAAATATTAGAATATATATTAGACATGTATACAATATGACGGTAAGAGACTTAGAAATGTATCCCAGTACGATTTAGGCATATAACGTTACAGATTTGTTAGTCTGAGACTATCTAGGTTTAAATCATAAGAAGTGGCTAGTTTAAGGAGCTGTTGTTAGATGTTCTTTAGCATAGATGACGATTATTGCTTGCATCTTTGGAACGCTCAATTTGGAAATTTTACAAAAACCAGTTACTATATCTATATGTTTTAGATGTCAGCTTTATTAAGGAATTGTAAACATTACGTACTTCTTAAAATGTTAAATAAAAGAGACATTGTACTCTTTCAACGGGAACCCTGACCTCATGCATAGCATGTATATTATATATATTAAATCTGTTTTAAGGATAAGAGTTGACTTTGTTATAGACCTTTTTACATGTGCATCATGCCATTAATATGTATTGTAAATAATTGTACGTGGTGCATATTCTAATAAGTGGCAACAATTTAATTTAACCATGATGTGAATGTACATGTATAACATACCGTTGGAAAGATTGAGGTTTGTATACTTGTTGTAAACATGGCTGAGTTGCATTGTAAATTGATAGCGGAGCATAGAGCTTATTGCAAAATTCGTAGGTTACTAGGTAAATTCGCGTCAGAAATAAAAACGGATCTAGATTTAGTTTATGGAAAAATACCCTTTCATATCGTACAATTACCAGGTGGGTGCCAATGTTTTAGGATGGTAGAACTAATGTTAATGATGGCCTGTCAATATTCACCATCTCTTAAAAAAGACATCAGTACTGTCAAAGCCATAGTTGATGCAGATGCAAGTTCACTACCAGTGTATAAATACTTAACCCAAAGAACAGTTCAAAATGCTTTTTCGGAATAAATTGTGAGGCTGGAAAAGTCTGTAGAGTTCTATGGTGCACATTTTGAAGTACTCTTATAACTATACATATCTACATTGGTATTACTGACAAATTTAATACAAAATTGATAAAAATACCAGGTTGAATTGGCATATTATTAGCATATTCATCTTATAAAAATATCAGCAAATATCTATACAACAATGACAATTATTAAATGTTTATGCCTCTACTGTCTTTCTATCCTTAGATGTAACATTATCTCTTCTGTCAGATTAACATCTTCTTTTCCTTTGTGTTTGTGCGTTCTGTTATAGTTATGCAGTTGAAAATTGTTTATTCATTCTTTTTCTGAGTTTGCAGACTTAGAATACTAGAATACTAATCCCGTTTTATGACAAGAATTTTAAAAATCTGTCTTTGAATAAATTGAGTTTTATCAATTAAAGTATTCCATCCATATGAAAATTCATCTAACAATTAATTTTTTTATCTACGTTGAACTTGATAAAGTGGATTATCTTGAAACAATCAAGTATGAACTTGAAACCAAGTTTGATAAAATAAGACCTGTAGTAACAATTGGCGGCTCATTTACAAAATTGTCAATGCAATAGCTTCAATGTAGAAAGCTTATAAAGATAGTATGGATTATATAGTCCGTATAAATGATGATAAAACGTGTGAAACAAATAAGGAATAAGAGTGTAACAGAAGATTCCTCCACCAAACATAGGCATTGTAGGAACAACTTGTAGACATGGACAAACGGCCATTCTAATAGCTCGCTATGTAATATCAGATATATTTAAAGTTTTTTTTGAATTTTACTTCCCCATTATACTTGGTAATTTGTGAAAGATGATTGGATTACAAGGGTGTACAAACCGCCTCCGTGGTCGAGGGGTTAGAGTCGATGACTTCTAATCCAGTTACCTCTTTGGCGTGGGTTTGATCCACGGGAGATGCTTTGGTAGTTTAGCACGGAGGAGGGTAGTCTAGTACTGGTGTAACTCTCCAGGAACGATGGTTAGGAAACTATCCGCCTATATGACTGAAAAACTGTTGGGAAAAGGCGTAAAATGAAATAAACAAACAAACAAGGGTGTACAAAAAGAATTTCTCACCAAAAGTAAAAATTAATTATAAGGACATAACGCTAGATACAAAGAAGGTGGACCTCAAACAACGTTCTCGACTTGATAAGACTTTAAAGGGACGAATGATCGTTAAAGTATAAAGCTTGACATTAGATTTCATAAATTCTCATTTACCCGATGGAATACATCTTCATAATGGTAAAGTTTTCGTAACTTACAATTACATTCGTTATTAATAGGTCAAGAAATTAATTGAATTTACTACGCCGAAATAATTCTTTTCTGTACAAATTATTTTTGTAAAGTATGTCTACAAAAACCAAATAATTACCAGTATATCAATCAGTATCTGACAGTTTAAACTAACATATTTTAAACATTATTCTTCAATATATTTTGGGATATCAAATAATGGAACATTATTTTGCGATTGAATATGTAACAATTATACTAAAACCTAGAATATTAATCAAACGTGGCAGTCATATCGTTAAATATGATACTAAAAGCTTTTCAAACTTTGTCCAAGGTCATTCATTTTCTGCAATTACTTTTTTCTCTCCCTCACAAATGTTGACAATAACAAAAGTATGTATGTTTATATAATTGCTGATCTTATCCATTTACCAGTTAAAATTGTTCTTCATTATAATTTCTTTACCAAATAATTGTTATATCCTTTTTATTTATGTTTCTTTGATGAAATACAATCATTTTATAAGTTCAATTCTGAATATAATTATATTTTATCAAATAGCTATGCATGAGATGTTTGCACATAATGTTTATCAAGTAATAGAAAATATTACAACGTCTGTCAGATGTTTTGTATTTTCCGTGTATGAAAAGAAGAATTCGACAAATGTTAATTCAAACAAATAGTCCTAAATATTTAACAAATATTAACAGTAGACAAGAATATAATACTCTCCGCTGTGTCATATTTATTGTTTATGTGGTTATGAATATATAGAGGGTATATGTTTGTTTTGCATGTAAGATTGAAATATAATTTCACTGAGTGAACACCAGATGCAATGTTTTCACGAGTGGCGTAGCCACGAGTGTAAATATAATAGCTGGTATTCACGAATGAAATATATTTCAATCTTATATGTAAAACAAATTAATCTTTTTATTATTTCATGCTTTTAAGTGATTTTAAGTATTTTTTACTGATTTTGCCGCGTAATGTCGGACATTCTCCTTTGTGACGTCATCACATCATGACGTCACATCGTCAATTTTGAAATATAGTTATGTTAAATTTCTCTAACTTTGCTCCATTCTTAACATGATGTATGGTGACATCGACTTTCTTTTCCTTTAGAAGCAAAATGTACGCATGACAGCATTTATTTCTGCCTGTTATTCCATTAAGTTATGATTTTCTTTTCATCAGCATTCAAATATAGTCCGGCTACAGTGAAAATTATATTTTATAAATTTCACTAGAGGTTTATCAGAATATAATCATCTGATATATTACAATAAAACACGGGAACGCATGAAATAGGAACTTATCGTTATTCATTCAATCATGCAAAATGCAAGTATGTGTCAATAAATATTATTCATGTTGAGAATGCATTATATGCTTTGTCATGAATAGCATAGAAACTTGAAATTTTATTTATAATACCTATTGTATTTGCCAATAAATGCCATGAAATAAAATGTAACCAAAATTGACGCATACTGAAAAGTAACTGTCAACCTTGAAAATTCTGAATTTAACAAAACCAGTACTGGCACAGTGACTGTTAACTCATACTGAATCCAGGCGGAGAATCAACAGCAAAGGGTTTTCTGTTAAAATTGTGTTTTTTTCTTTCCATTTCCTTTTTAATGACATTTGTTTCGAAATTTTGTTTTAATCTCATTTTTGTAGCGATTTTCTTTCTGAATAAGATAGTGAAAACTATTTTTAAATCAAAAGATTATTTATTGAGATAAACCTATTTCAAAAACGTCATATATTTGAACACTTTATTAACAAATGACGTCGAAAAAATTAATTGACGTTTATTAATTGAAGAACTTTAAAGCGGCAATTTTATTTATCTTAAATCAACTCAATTAGTTTGATCTAACTGTAAAACAGTAGTTTCAAAGTTTATTTCAGAACTCAATTCATGTACACACATGACAATATGAGCTATAGCATATAAGCATACATTACATAAAGAGGCATGGCATAGCATACATATGTAAATTATAATATTAATAAAATTCATCATATGCCTCTGTATATCAACAATATTAAATATTATTTTGTGCACATTTAAAAAAATTATTTACAAGAATGGAACAACTTGGACAGCTCCGTAAACATGGTTACGTGACTGAATTTCATATACTGTTACTGTCAGTTTGTGAAATAATAAAATTTAAGACCATCCTTACTTATAAAATCAATTTAATTATAGAAGGAATGATATAGAATGTATCTTATGTTTAAATCTTTTACTAGATTTGGCTTCAATATACTCGTTAAGGACCACGAATACGTTCTAATTATACGGTTTGGACATTTTTGACTACATGTTATTATAAAAATGTAAGTAAAGTAAATTAGAGTTACTGGTAAACGATTAATAAAAACAATACACCCTTACACTTTCATGTGTAAGATATTTTCTCTTTCAATGGTACAGCAACTCCGACTTTAAGTAAATTACTATTACAAACCGTTTGACCATTATATCATTGTAAATAATTTGCTAAAAAAATACCGAGTGTATCGACAAGGCAGGAGTCTAATTAACTTGATTCTGCAATGTCCAGTTTACCATCGACAGCACAGCGTCAGGTTCGCTTGTCCCTTTGCCATCTGGACGACCTATCATTTGGCCTTCGTCATTCAGGAAGTTGAGTTGTTGTAGGATGTCATCCAGTCTGGATTTTACGCAGGGTTAAAAAGTATATTGGGCTCATCTGGTGAGAAAAATAGAGGCAAACTGATATTTTGACTGAAGTGGCAAACATTTTTCTTCAGTATCACGTGTGGGAACACTACGCCGTATACCCTCATTACCTATGAATTAACAAAAAAGAAATCCATAGTTAAACATAAATTAATGTGACATTATGCCTATTCAAGTATAAATGGTAGTTGAAAAGGTCAAAGTCAAAACAACTTGAGATTTTTCGATAATAGGTTTCAATTTTAAATTTCAGATAATAGTCCATGTGAATAATTAATAACAGACACGAATCTAGATATCCTTCGGAATATGCCGTTAATGCACCATTGATAAAATGAGTGGTGCAGGCCTTTCATATTTCAGGCAAATTATCTTATTTTATCCTTGGCAATTTTCATAATCAACTGCTTTTCAATGGCCATTATAATAGTCAATCTTTTTAAATATATAGTCAATTGAACTCAATCAGACAGATTGAGCTTAATGTTCCTTGAAGATAGGGGTAAAACAGCGCTTTTGAACCTTATTAAAGCAATGATCTTGATAATTACGGTAAAAAATCACGATATCACCTGAATAGGTAACATATGGTACTAGTTAATGCTTTTTAATTCTTTACTTTTTAATTCTTTATTTCGTTCAATATATGAAAATATAATTACGCTTCAAACCAAAATATATATTATTTATACAGAAATTCATACTAGGACTTTCGAGATTGACATTTTATCATAATTTGAGTAAATAACATCAATTTACTATTTTTGTCATTCATTTGTCAAAGTATCCCTTTAATTAATTCTATAAAATATACTTTATAGATACTTACTTCAAACTCCTCCTACATCTTATAAACTCTCCTCAGAATTCCGTGTTAGGTAAACTTTAAAAACTTCAATAACACAGTCATGATAAAAAGCATTTCCGTGTTAACATGCGTTTACGCCAGAAGACTGACGTCATTTAAATCGCTGTAGTGCATTTTATTGGCGTGTCATTAAGACCGTTTTTCTCGCGTCGTGCGTCATATGTTTTTCATACTTGTAAGGAACATCTCTTAGACGATCCAGTGCTGGGTGTCACAAGGTCAACGATACCAACGATACATCTTTTTCACTACTTATACATCCTTTGTATTTGCTCACAAATGTATCATATTTACAATACATACCTAGGGTTGTTCTTTAATTTTGGATCGAGTTTGGGGTCACAGAGTTCAAAATAAGTCTTGCATTTTTATAAACTTGATAAAGTTAAATACTTTTGACTTGCCAAATAATATTTTTTCTTAATAACAAAATGCCATGACTCTGTCAAGTTAATATATAACTGTTTTTTTTTTTTTTTTTTTTTTTTTTTTTTTTTTTTTTTTGAAACTTTTGCTGACAATATCTGCATAGTGGATGAACATTTTTGAATATTGTTATTGACAAGAAAAGAACCTAAGCCGGTGCAGTTAGTGTTTAGTAATCACGTTCTTGTTTAAATTTAAATTGTATCATAAATCGTATCATTATCGCTTATTTGTGCATCACAAAAATAATTGCCTATCTATTTGTTCGATTTCAAGTGTTATATGCTTTTTATTCCCCTTCAAACATTTTACTGCACGGTTTTTGCACCGGTTAATAGCATTTATTATGAACATTTTTCATCACTGGATTTGTTTTTATTAAGATAAGTTATTATGAAAGAGCATGTCTCTTGATTCATGCTTATTTAAATAAAATGTTGAAAATGTATTTAAAAGTTATCTATATTCAAGTGAAGAACATGTAATCTACAAATTGCAAACTGCACTTTCAATCCACCTTAATTACCAAATAAAAGTCAAAATGTACAAAGAACTATTAATTTGAAATTAAAATTAGTCAAATGTTAAGTTCTTATTAATAAGCTTATCAATTTTGGTTCGTCTGGAGGCATGCTTCCTTAAACAGCAATCATTCAACTTGATTAAGATTTGATGTTCATTATTTTTGTCATATAATTGAAATCTGAACTAACTAATCTTGTAGATAGATAATCAGGTTGTTTCGTGTATGACAACTTTTGCGATTATAGTAGAACTTAGAAGTTAGTTAGTAAAGTCATTTGTTCAACAAATGTTGTTTTACTTTTCATCAACATTACCTCTAGGAAAATGAAAAAAAAAATAAAGCGTTGAAGCATTACAGATAATGTTAAAAGGACACTTTGTTCGTGCAGAACCTTATTCGTTTGTGTTGGTCCTAACTGATTCTTCATCAACAGGGTTGCTTTTGCATCATTTATTGTTTCAATTGTATATTTAGAATCAGCGTCGTATGTCACTGTAAATCTAAAGTGTATCATTTGTCTGTTATAGTTTTATTTTATGATTTGCTTGTAAAAAGTCATAGATAAAAATAGATTGTTAAGAGGCCAACTTATTTCAAGCACTTCTTTTTTATTTACAACATTGCCAAAATCAGTAAGTTTCTAGTTTGCTGAGTCCCCAATAGCTAATGAAGCATTTGAATTAAAAGTTTATGGACCATAAGATGATTAGCGATTTTGATTTGTCAAGCAGCTGCTGTAAATCTTAAATAGTTCATTGAAAATTTTAGAGATTTTGTTATCACAAACTTAGCTACAGTAATTATTGAGACTTATCAGACTTCACGAATTATAACAAGATTATAGCTGCCAATTAAGGAGTGTCTTTGACCAAGTGAATGAGGTCGTTGACTTCAAATAACTTATATCATAATTGATACATAGTTTTATATGTAGCATATTTGCATATAATAGATATTTTTATCAATTGAAAAAAACATTTTTTTTTATATTTACAAATATATAGAAAATATTTGGAACTCCACTGAGGCTCAAAAGCCGAAAAACACAAAATTTGATTGTTTCACAGAGATCAGCTGGGGCACTTAACGAGAAAGATAATTAATGCAGAAGATAATTCAGAAAAATTCTCAGTTGAAAATTGAAAATCTATTTTTCTCTTTTGTCCGACTTAAGTGAAAAGCGTTGCAACGCTTTTCAATTTATGGTCAATTTTCATAACTAAAACAAATATTCTGGAAAATCGGAGTTTTACGTAAAAGTTACTATTATTGCATTTGTATACAGAAAACAACATAATGAATTCATGTATAGCATTTTTATTCCATATAATTGTACCATTGTTATTCTTTGTACATTAATCTTGTTTTGTCGTATTTAATATTTTATCTAAATCCAATGTGCATATTAATTTTGTCAATTGTTTAAGGAAATAAACAAGTTTTTTGTTCTTGTTATAACACTTTTTAAAGATCAAGTTTGCCGTGAAAGCAAGGCCATACTTTATAACTTGGTGAGATTGTTACTCTAAGTGAGGTCTGATAATCATTATTACAACACAGTAGTTAGATTATTTTTTATAAACGAAAGAGTCTATAAAACAGCTTTAACATTTTATATGATTTATGTACTTGGTGGTTTTTACTTTCTTTTAATTAACCGTTTACCTTATGAGCATATTGTGAAAAATGGCCGTTTTCGTTGAAAAGCCTCCTGTTTCAAGTTCAAACTGCTATGAAACTATGAAAAATGCTCCAATACTGATGAAACGTGGCATAAATATAAATGTTTACTGGACAGCATGCTCAATCTTATATTTCATGTTACCATGGCAACGGGAGACGTCTCAAAACTGCCAAAAATCAATGTTGTGTATTGTTTTTTCCCCATCAAAACTGATTTCAAAGTGCTGCAACTTCTCAATGGCTTTAGATCATAGAGTGAAAGGTTTTTCAGCGTTGGTTACACGTTACCCTACGATCGACCTGAGACGATTTTTAGCCTGTCAAAATTTTCTTGGCGATTAGGAGGTCTGCCGCCACCCTTCAACCCCCCCCCCCCCAAAACAGAGAGGGGATGTGCCCCCTTATGGCAACCCCTTGATATACCTTTTTAAAGGGGACGGCGCCGAAAAAGTGATTACTTTTTTAAACAACATTTCTAAAACCAAAAACAGTGATTGGGGCCTAAATATGGTTGTTTCTCACTGTTTAGGGCCTCAAAAGGAGGGCCAAAAAGCAGTCATAACATGTCTATATGAGGAAAAGGGTTTAAGGAATACTGTTAAATTAAACTACAATTCAATACCATACGATATAATATACAATACAATATAAAACAAAACGATTCGATATAATACACAATTCAAAACAATATAAACACGATAAATACACATTTCAATATCATTCATTACAATATAAAAACGATATAATACACAGTTCAATTCCATTAAATACCATATAAATATTATATAATACACAATTCAAAACAATATAAATACGAAATAATACACTATTCAATATACTACGATATAATACACAATTCAGTACACATACAATGCACAATACAATACGATATGATACACAAATAGAATTTATCATTGGGTACGATAGAGGATAGGGAATCCCCAACCCGAGGATGATCGGTTCAATCGGGAACGAGCCTTGGCGAGTTCCCGATAAAACCGATTGCTGGAGGGTTGGGATTTCCATATCCTCTATCTATCTCAGTGATTGATTATTTGTCTGGACACACAAGAAACAAAATATAAACATCAGTGAAACTACTTCCTATGCGCATTGCATCCTAGTTTGCAAGGCGGGGACGAGGCTTAGGCGCCTTCTATGGGTTGACAAAAAGCAAACAAAAAGCATTTTTATATCCGCAGTAAAATTCTACTGATCCAGATAATGTGTGAAATGAAAAAAAAAATACAAATGAGATTCCTCATTAAAATGCAAGCTCATCATGACAAAATACATCAATAATAAAGCCGGGAAATATCACAAAGTTAGTGTTTATAAGGAATTTAGTCCATACATCAACTGGTTGACAAAAGCGTTTTACCTTTTGCAGGGATTTATCTACTTAATATTCTATTATTTTGGCTAAATATTCAGTCAAAAATACATTAAAATGAGATTCGTCATCAAAAAACCTCGTTATCATTTCAGAAAACTTGCATGTTTTCAGACAAAGTGTCAACATATACGATTTTCCGAAGAATTTCGCGAATTTTAAAGTGTGCTATTTTTAGTAACAGATCGATAAGGAAAACGTCGGACCAAGATAGAGTAGGACTCATTGAAGCGTAAAAGTTAATATCATTTTTTTATTCTTTGTACAATTAAATAGTATTCCATAGTATATTCATTGCAATATTCATAAAGACAGTTTTTGGTTTATTGTCACAGCAATATTGTTTATAAAAATATATATATATATATATATTTTCTCCGATGATATATTTATATTGAACACATTTGCATAATGCATTGGTACAAATAGATCTATTTATCAATTGTAAAGGAAATGTTGGGGATTTTTGTATTAAAAATACATAGCAAGATTTGAAGATATCTATCGAACTGTTTTATATATTAATTAACAGTAAAAATATATAGTTTCCATAATCTTAGGGTTAATTATCAAAAGATTTGTCAAATAAAATGTCTGTTAGTTAACAAACATGCATATTGAACGAAAACATATGAAATTTCCGGAACAAAATATTATGCTGCTACTTTATTCACTGTTGTTTTAACCATTCAGCAATGATTACGTGCTTGCATCATTTGCTTTCAAAGAAATATACGAACAGTTTGGAAGTATTATTTCTTATTCAAAATTAAAAATAAAGTGTTTTGCTGCATATACATGTATATAGCTAAATACTCTAACTTTAATAGATAAATTGAAAAATACTTGTCCATAAGTCCATTCTTTTCAGCAACTGCCTTTTTCCATGTACTTAATCAGGGGACTGTTCTCATCTTCATTTTCCATCTTAACGCTGTTGTTAAAAAAATCTTTGTGCAGCTGATTATTCACGGTGAATGTAAAACTTTTCCTATACGCAAGAATAAAAACTGATGATTTTCAGAGTATAGTTTGTAATATAGACATTTATACAAAGATTGAAATATGTCAGACATATTGTTGGTAATACAAACTTGGATATTGTCTTAAACAGGATAATATCATGGGCGAATTACGTTATATATCATAGGGAGAAAAGACCTGCATTAGTAACTTTTGAGGCGCAAACCATTGCTAATTTAATATTGACAATGTTTTGTCAAACAAGTACGAAAAGTTGGAAAAGTCATGGAAAAAAATAATAGTCTTGTTATTCCAGTTTTACCACAATAGAGAATATCATATACATGTACTTCATAGGATTGTTATGCAATTTCTATTTTTTATAACTACACACAAAGCATGACTAGTACTGCAGATAAATCAGAACCAAGAAAAATGTTTTTTGTTGTTGTTGTTGTTGTTTTTTAATTATAACCCAACACTTTTATGTTATCTTGTCCTTCGTCGCCTTATTAACAAACTTGCTGATTCTTTTGTTCTATTTATACTTTCACTTATAAGTGTCAGTAAGAAGGAAACACTGTAAAACCTTTAATCTCTCTCCCTCACGAAAGTTTACCGTCTTCGTATTTTTAACATTTATATTTATACTAGCAAGACAAAAGATATCAATTTTTATTTCATAAATGTCTATAAATCTGTCTATATATAATTTGTAAAAGGAGAATAGAAGTCATACTGTAAAAGAACTTTTTCACATTAACAAATTGAAAATTGTAAACATCAACTTATTCGTTCAAGCATTTATGCATAAAATAGTATTGCCTATCACTATATCGAAAGAGCTGATCTTATGGTAAATTTACTCTATACTTTGTGTAAGGGTGACTACGCCTAAGTCATTCCTGGAAAAAATGTCACTATGCGCGGTAGAGTTTACTCTCTTACAATTAAAGTTCATAAGCAGTTGTTATTTTTTGTCTTTCTTTCACATCTAAGACTTTGTACGACAACACCATAACCTAGATATGGTACGTAATTTATTTCTGGACGTGTAAGTACCGCTATCTAGTCTCAACATATTTACATTTCTTTTAAAAAAAGAGATAACTAAAATTTTGGCGTCAATAAAGTAAATGATTGACCTAAATCAATATTATAAGAATAAGGCAAACGAGTCATTTTAACTGATAATTTGCGATGAGAATTTACTGGCAATATGCATATTAGAATCATATCTAGATTACCGTAGTCTGTGAAAAAGGTTAGACAGTTTTACACTTATGATTGAATGTAGGCATTAAATATGTGAAATTGTCAGTAAAGGCAATATTATCTGCAAATTAAACATGACAGTTAGCTTTACCCAGAAAGGATTTTTAATATGATATTTGAACTGAGAAATATACCCTCGAGAACAAAACGCAGTAAAATTATTTATGCTACATTTTAACAACATGCACAACGTATGCAAAATTAATAGTATAGAAATAATATTTAGAATATTGTTAACACCTTTAAGGAATACGTAATCAAACCCAATGTAGATTTGTCTTTTGGAGGGACAGTCAAGTAGACATAAAAATAGGCTAATATGTACAGTAAGATATTTGATTAAAATATTACAATGCAAATATACAAAAATATAACATGTATAAAATACGATGTATAGATACTTAAAAACGTATCTTAAAAACATGAAACATTACAATCCTCGTGTTTCAATCATGTGTGGCTATTCTTTCGATGTACTTCAGTATAGTCTGAATAAAAATGAACACTCAATCAGAACAATTGATAACAGTCAGGACATACAGACTACATGTTTTTTCAAGTTTTAGATATCAGCCATAAGACATTGTTAAAATATAGAAGCTTACAAAACCGATAATGCCAGCCCATTATCTTGAAGTAAAAGCAGATAGATGTCATAAGCCACATACGATATTACTTGATCAAAGTAAATGTACTCTATGTAACACTATGGATGATGAATTTCATTTTTTATTCGGATATTCACTGTACTAATATGTTAGACAAATGCATATGGAGAAGACATAATAAACTAAAACTTAGAAAATTACTTGAATCGGAAAATGTGTGCAAAGTTAAATACTTAGAGATATCTGTTTTAAAATGTTTTAATAAAGCAGACAGTGTACTTCATCAACGATAATTATATTCTCTGACTGTAACGTTTATATTATATATTAGATAAGTTATAATGAATAAGAAATGACTTTGTAATGGACGTGTTGCATGTATATCATGCTTATATCATGCAATTGATATGTAAATAACAATTGTATTTATTTTATTACTGTATACTGATGGACATACCGCCTTTGTATAAAGAAAAAAATATTGAAATATATAAACTGAACAGTGGAAATGCACAAATAAAGTTTACAAGGGGAAAACTTTATATTCTATATCAGTTCACACATTTTAAATGTAATCAATGACCTTCCTGTGTTTCAAACAGGTGCAATCATTAAGGGATCCATTCTTATCAATTTAGCCTCGCTCTTATCAAGTTTATGTTTTATTTCATTAAGCCTCGTTCTAATTTTCAGTAACTAATAGATCTATATCAAATCTATAATGTAATCTTATTACGATTGCTGCTTGTTGCAGCTTGTACATAGCTACAATTTCTATATTGGACTCGACTGAACCTCGGATATAATAGTTTTGACAGCTGTGTGCTCGTCCAATTGAATTCACTATTGTACTCAACGATGTTTAGCAATCTTATGATGTTAAACAGTACCAGTGATGCACACAATTTCGAGTGAGACTAAATAAACGATTGGAACACCACACTAAATACCGTATTCCGGTATATACCGGACAAGGCGCTTCAATGATAAAATGCTAAAATCTTGCTTTTTCATCCAACGGAATGAACTTTAAATCGTCTAATTGATCTTTTCACACCGATTTATGTCTGATAATGATTGAAAAATGTAAAAATCCGCGAAAAAAAGATATTTGTCTATTTTGTGATCATGATTTCTGCAAGCGTCTACAGGTATTGCTCCAATCCTGTATTGAGTTAAATCCCACAATTTCCCAACTATTAAGATAATTATGAATAATATTACTACTCGCGTTATGAGTACAGTTAAGAGGATGGTTTCCTTATGTTATATATCATTTGTTATAGAAGATACATTAATTGTTGTTTCATCAAAATCTGTGGTTTTGATTTAGATAAAGAAACAGAGAATACCTAAAGGGGTGTCCTTCATGTCTAACTCAATGGTAGATCTGTAATCTGTTCAGTACAATGAAATACAGTCACACAATACAATGCAAAATAAAACACAAGACAATACAATTAAAACTACAAATACAATCATTATAAATTTAATTGTGTTCGTTGTCTGGAGAGCTGATAGTAAGGTTGAATAGGACCTCCACTCCATCTGTTGGTATAAAAGAACTTACACCTGGAATTGAAAACGAAAAACGTATGAACTATGGTAAACTAGATCAACAAGGAAACGCAACCCCCACACACGACCCAGCAAAAAGAATCAGCGGCAAGGAGCCCAGGAGCAGTTTTATTGAATTGTGTATTGTCATTTGAAAGAAATGAAAGAAAAAGTCATTTTAAATTAATTGCCAAGAACACTTAAAAAACATTTAAACAGTGTATTGGAAGACACTGTTTATATTTTTATATCAAGTTGAACCAAAGATTTTTGCCATGACGTTTGGCCTTAATTTATGGCTAATAAACACATATTCTTAGGTTTGTGTATTTGACAGAAATCAAATTTAATTTCTTTTTCTTTTGCGTATGACAAACGTTGTGATATTGTTAGTGACTTGAATTATCGAATCAAATTATTTGTTTTTATTTTGTACATATAGAATATGAAACTACAAAAAGCTTACACACATATTATCTTACCCACTGTTGTTGGTCCTGTCTGTGTACGTATTTCCCAGTATGATTCATCAACTGCAAAGGTTCCACTAACGTTATTGATAGATTCGATGAAATATCCCAAACCAGAAAAATACGTTGCCGTGAATCTGAAGGATCAAAAATTCGACATACACTGTTTGATCCTTCAGATGGGCTATCAAATTTTGATAAAGTCATATGATAAGGAAAAGACGGCATTGCTTTTAGAACACGAAAATATTGCAAAAGAAATCTGCTTTTTACTTGCAGAAATTGAATACACATGGAGTAATCATTGATTAACGAAGTGAGAACGCGATAAAAAGTAACCATAGTAAAGTTCAGCTACAGGAATCACACAAAATGATTGTATAGATATTGGAATGGCCATACATGTATAAGTGGGACATTTTTTTATATACTTTTTTCTCTTTGTCAGAAAAATGATGAAATAACAGATGCGTGATTTTGAAATATACACCACTTAATGATGTTTTTTATTTCTTAATCAGCTTTATTATTATATTTATTCCTCTATTACTTATGAAATCTCTCTGTATTATTTTAAATTTACGTCTTTTTTTGTCTAGTAATATGTGTTTAAATGGTCTTCTTACAACCACACAGAATAATGTTTGAGGATTTTATTATTTAAAAAGACAATGTACCGAGAATATAAAATGCAACGTTTGTCAAATTAATTAAAAATAATTTATAATATAAAGATAAAATAATGAAACATAAATCTACTTTGTAAAAAGTGTATTATTTTGATCAACTGCCCTTTCCATGTAATCAATCAGGGTACTGTCTTCGTCTTCGATTTCCATGGAAACGCTGTTGTTGAAAAATGGTTCTCGTAGCTGATTATTAATAGTGTACGTGAAGCGCTTTCTAAAAATATTGATAAAAAATACATTTTATTACTGTATCAAAAACAAAGTAAAAATAAATGCCCTATCCATTTTGAATATATGCTTAAAATCGATACTCATATTTTCATTTCCGATAATTATTGGTAGTATTCGTGTTTCTCATGTCAAACGGATGATTCAGTTTCAATAAAACAAAGAATGAGTAAATAACACTAACAAAATTGTAACTGTCGTCAAATGACTGCTTGAATATTCGAAAATGTATAAGTTTGACAAAACAAATTAAAGCGTCGAATGTCTGCCATGTTGGTTCCATGTACATTAACTACAGTTTCTAGGCACATTGTGTGGAACAATTGCCACATATATGTACATTTGGCATATAAAAACAAAAATCAAAACTTTGGAGAAACTTCATTTCCTTCATTGTCATATTTAAATGATGATATTTAATATGATTTTTAAACTCTGGAAAAGGGGGAACTAAAATATAAGAGAGAAAAAAGATGAAAGTTGTAATAGGGATGCAGTTTTGCAACCGGAATGATGAGCAGCCAGCAGAATCGGGTGCTGTCAGACATAATGACTGCACATGCTCGTATTTTTTTGTAATAGTAAAGTTGGATGGAGGAAGGTCACAATTTGCGAGTCATTCTTGTAAATAAAACAAGTTGAAGGCGTTTTGTTGAGTTTCTAGTCCCATCAACACCGGTCATATGGCAACGTTCTACCTTAATTGGTTAAACTTAGGTGCCCATTTGTCTGTAGTCACTCGAGTAGAACAACCGACCATACATAACAAAATACGAGGTAACTGGCTGTGTTGAAAAATGGTTCTCGCAGCTGATTATTAATAGTGTATGTGAAGCGCTTTCTATAAAAGATCCTGTTTGTTTTTTTATTGATATTGTTATTGTCTGTATACCACACTTGCAAAAAAGTATACATGTATATAATTATGCAAATAAAACAATTTTCAAACATCGAACAATATGTAAAATGTGTACTGCATATATTTGTGCACATTATATTTTATCAATAAATTACATGCATTCATTTCTTATTGAAATTGACTAAGAATTTATAGAAAATAAATTTCTAATTACCTCCCTTTATTTACATGAAATTTTAAATTCGGTAATATCTTTATAAATAATTCTTATTGAAACTTACAATATTGACAAATCTTAATTTAAGCATCAAAGTTATGAAATAATCCTGAAAAAAATGTGTTACAGGATCTTTAAATAGAATGTCGCATTCGCACGACTATAAGGTAATATTCATATATATATCAATAAATTAAAGCAGCACGCCTCCAGATAGTTTAAGAATAAAAAAAAGTTTGCATAGGCGTGAAGCGATTAATGAATGAATATCAATGGAAATACACAAATTCTACCGGGGAATCACGAATTTTACCGAAGAATCATTGATGCTATGAATCAAAATGTTAGGATCACAGATAATAACGTTTAATTCGCAGACTGAAAAGATTGAATACTTTTGAATCAATGTTTTCAGATGTACGATTTCGCTTTTTACATTATGTAATTAGTTTTAAAGGTAAATCAAATAAATACGCTATCATACACGTGGCTAGAGCAAAGTTAAAATGATATCTGATGATAAAACATTTCCGGAAGAAAGTGAGCGTTAAATGTTTTTTGTTTTGTTTTTTTATCATTAAAGTATACTTTTGAAAACGAATATAAATTAAAAAGAAACACATTTTCCATGAAGTCAACAAAACTTCCGGGTTAAGTAAAATGAGCTGTACTCAAGCGTGATAAATTTTTTTTGCGTCGTAATATTACAATTTGTTCATATCGTGAATAAATTTATTTTTACACGCTATTTTGGGATTGGTATTTCGTACTTAAAAAACAAATATTTCATTCCGTTCTGTACAATAGGTTTGCAAATATATTGCGCAGTAAGGATTTTAAAATTACTAATATACCACTCAGTGTAAACATTTTTCAAAATGTGTATGTAAACAAGGTATATTAAGAAAAAAAATAATTTCAACATATCTCATAAAATTACATGTATAAACAAATAGACTACAATTAAATATCCGAAATAGAACATTTATCGCTAATTATTACAATAGTGTAATTGTTTAAACATATTTATTAAATATCCAAGGGTATATTGTGAGTGAACAGGTGAAAGTCAGATTAAGTTTAAATAATACAATGATACCTTTCGGTGTTAAAATTTCCTTCGTATGAACAATAAATAATTTACGTGGCCTTATGATAAGATTGGGGCAGTTTTATATAAATAGGCATATCAATATTTTATCCTTAGCATTTTAAATCATCAACTGTTGTACAATCATCCTTATGACAGACAATGATATCAGAATAAATCGTCAGTTCAGCTGTTATTGCGATTTAAAATAATTATCCCGGTCCAAAAATGTATGCACATTTTTGTTTGTATAAAACATTATGGATATTAATATATTCAGTGGAAAAATTAATGCCAATGGTAAAGATATATCAAATGTTTTACTGAATCTTACTCTGTATTACAGTTGATTCATTCAGTCTTTGGAGTGGTTGGTCCGTAAGTTACGGTCGTTTGTAAAGTGCTAGTAGTCTTGTCTCCGTTCTTTAGCCAATCTGGGAGATTCTGAAATTATTCATGCAAATACTATAATCATGGAAGCAATCGTTGAGAAAGAAATATATGCATAGAATTGAGTCATTCAAAATATTCTGTGAAATTTGATTTGAAATAAAAAGCATTCATTTTTAGATGTTTATGTATTATTATAATTATAAAAACTGAGAAGAAAATACACTTATAAAAAACCAAAAAAACATATGATTTTTAATTTATATACATTTAATATATACCTTGCAAGAAACTTCACTATCGGGTCCTCCATGATATAAGTAAATCCCAATTAGTATACCGCCGGCCAAACCAAAACAGAAAAGGAACACTCCGATTAACTGAGCGACGCACAACACCCGTTTTCCTGACATAACTTCTGATTTATGAGTTTTTTTAAAATAAAATGAGTTTGTTTCAAACATTTAAGCTGTTAAATACACCAACTACCGTGTATGCTAAACCTTTTACGAATAGTGGTATACTTAAACACACCTGTATACATCACAACATCAACAAAGCGTGGCATTATTTTTAATTTATACGCGCACCAGGAAGTGGTATAACGAAACCTAATGTAGCCGAACGAATGTTTTTTTACTTTTTGCCTTACCTTTTCGTCAAATAAGAATTCATTCACCTTAAATAATTTCTGACATTGAATTTCCCATAACACTGTCTTCAGAAGTGTTTAGCATTTATTTTAATCGTCGCGTTTATCTTGATATGCGCGCCTATCAAAACTAATTCAACGTCTAATTAATAAGAAAAAAAAATAGAAAAGCAGATGAACGTATAAAACAGTTTCTGTCATTCATTTGTCCCCTCTTTGGATGATATAAAATACGTATCCCTGTTTAGGCAATCAACTTTCGACTTATGGAACAAGAAAATGATACATGTGATTGCGAAATTTGTTTACACAATCTTTAAAATAAAAAATTAAAAGCTGATGCCCTTTAAAATGGTTTGAGGGAAAAAGGAAAAAATTTTAAAAAAAATGATCTATTATGCCCAAATTCAAATTCCCCGAAAAAATTGGGGTATGGAAAAATAAAAAAGGGGTAATATTTTTGAAAAAATATTTCATTGTTTGTTATCTTCAAAAAACACAAAAGTTAATTGGTTTCAACAATTATTCACCTTTGGGGCCCTTTTTTTCTCAAAAAAGACCCCAAAAAAATCCCAAAACCGGGGGGAAAAACGAAAAAAAGTTAAAAAAAACTTTTCGGGGTTTAAAAATTTCTCAACACATACAACTATTCAACTGTTTCCTATGTCAGTTTCTTTTTTAACATGAGCAAAGAAAAAAAACACATTTAAAACTAAAACCCTTTTTTGGTAAAATTTTTTTTTTTAATTTACTATATAAAACCCTTTTGTCTGGTTAAAGGGGGTTCCCCCCCCCCTTTTCAAAACCCCAAAAACCCCGGGCCCCTTTTATAATAAAAAAGTAAAAGTTTAAAACAAAGGGAAATAGTTTTTTAAAAATTATATGTTTTATGAAAAAAGTTGCGAGAAAGGAACTGTATATCACAAGGCATTTAAATCACAAAAATTAACTTATAATTTTTTTCTAGGAGAGAAAAAAACACTTTATTGGTTCACTATGTAGCCAACAAATTTGGGTGACACATTGATTTTGCTTTCGTCGTATGTCTGTCCGTTTGCCGGTCCGTCCGAATTAAGCTTGTCCGCCTTTCACATGTCAAACTCACAGGAGATTTCAACCACACGGAACAGGTCAGTACCAGCCCAAGCTGTGTATATACACCGCATCTTCCGCTTCGCTACACAAAATTGCCGGAAGAGCTATTAATAGAAAATTAAATCTTGTCTAGCTTTCACAGGTCACCACTTGTGGGATTTCAATGAGTGAAAGAGTGTTCAGTAACACACCTAGTTTGTATAATCTTGTCCGACCTTCGCAGATCAAACTTCACAGGAGTGATCACACCGTACCTAGTTGTGCATATCATTGGCATGTTCTCTTCGCTAAACATAAATGCTATAAATAGAAAATTCTTGTCTGATATGTACAACTTCTTGTTGTGCATATCGCCTGCACGTTCTGTTTCAATGCTCACAATGGCCGTCAGAGCTAAAAATAGAAAGAAAATCCTTCTCCGACATTCACACGACAAGCTGCTGGCAGGATCCAATATTACTTAATAGGAGTGATGGGAAACCAACCATAGTTGCAATGGTATGTCCGCTTCAGTGCACGAAATAAATAAATAATTTTGTTTGGCCTTCACAGGTCAAATTGTTGGGGTGGTTTTAACGAAATATCATAGGTCCTAAAATGATCGGTACCAAACAAAACTGTGTATATCGACTGCCCCTTCTGCTTCGCTGCATAAAATGGTCGCCAGAGATTAAAAGTATAAGATAAAAATGTTTGGCTCCAACATGTTAAACTGGTGGTTGTATTTACATGCCGCTGTTGCATCCTTAAAGTTATACATGAAAGACGTTTGTTTTTTGACATCTTGTAGTTTTAAGTAAGTTAAATTAGTGTGTATAAAAGTCGGCACAATTTTGCATTTTTGTCTATGACCGGGAGGAAAATGTCGTTTACTTCAAACCACTTGCCCCTTTTCCGCGAGCGACTTTGCATTATTTCATGTAAACAAGCTATCTAGATTGTTAAAAAATCGGCGTCGGTTGTTCTACGCAGGTGCCCATTAGCGCTTGACAACATCTGAGGTCTTTCTCCTCCAGTTAAGCTGTAAAGTTACAGTATGACTATGTGTCGTTGCGTTGAGGTAAAACTACCGCAATATAAAAAGATATAATAATTGAAAACAAGTGACCGTTATATGAACTACCCATATTTCTTCTGTTTGTGTAACCTTTTCTCACCGACGGAACCTTATATTTAATACAAAATATCATTTCGGGGTATTGGCGGGCCAGGCGTTAAAAGCAAAAAGCTTTAAGTTATACAAGATGCTGAGGGAATTCACGGAATATTATGGCTTGGATGAGATCACTATTATTCGAGGCGTTGGACGAGAGTTATATTTATGTCAGGAAGGCTTTATATGCCCGTATATCCTGTCAGTACTCTGTTAAACGAACTTATAATAACGCAAATTGTAAGAAAACCCGTCACCTAAGACAGATTTTTAAAAAGCAACATTTTAGAGTAAAGAGGTATGTTAAAATTAAAGTGTAAATGAATTTCTTCAAGTAAATTATATTCGAAAATTGCCAAAGAAACTTAGTAACAATACACATATTCCTCAACGGTTCGGACTTATAATAAAGGATACAAAAGGGTGAAGATCAGTCTATAAAGTAATGCAGTATGTAGGGCATTTTTCTAATTCTTTACTAAAATGGCGAGATGAATTATGAGATATTACAAAAGCGAATTTGTTTAAGGAATTCAATATATGATATGAGTTGAGATCCAAAGAATATATATAACAATTAAGGATTAACTATAAAATACTGGCACCAAATCACTTGCTGAAAAAATTAAGCTTACTAAATTATATGAAGATTGTCCTTTTTGCCAAAGTCAAAGTCAAAGTCAGCCAAAAACTTTCAATTGATTAAACAATTCTGGCTGCAACTTCATTTTCAATTAGCAAATATATGTGGTCTGATTTTCAATGATGATTTAAATATTTCAGATACATTATTTGGACATTGTCTAAAACAGGGATAATATTATGCACGAATAACTAACTATTTTATAGTAAAAAAAAACAAAAGACATGCATAAGAAAATTTTGAGGCGCAAACCATTGCTTATTTAATAATGACAATGTTTTGTCATACAATTACGAAAAAATCGAAAAGTCATGGACAAAATAATAGTTTTTATAGCATGACTAGTACTGCAGATTAATCAGAACCAAGAAAAATGTTGTTGTTGTTTTTTGTTTTGTTTTTTAATTATAACCCAACACTTTCATGTTATCTGGTCCTTCGTCGCCTTATTTGCAAACTTGCTGATTCTTTGTTCTTTTTATACTTTCACTTATAAGTGTCAGTAAGAAGGAAACACTGTAAAACGTTTTATCTCTCTCCCTCTCTAAAGCTTACTGTCTTCGTATTTTTAACATTTGTATTTATACTAGCAAGACAAAAGATATCAATTTTTATTTCATAAATGTCTATAAATCTGTCTATATATACTATGTAAAAGGAGATGTAAAAGAAATTTTTCACATTAACAGATTGAAAATTGTAAAAATAAACTTATTCTTTCAAACAAATATGCATAAAATAGTATTGTCTATCACTATATCGAATGAGCTCATCTTATAATGAAATTACTCTATACTTTGTGTAAGGGAGACTACTCCTAAGCCATTCCTGGAAAAATTGTCTCTATGCGCGGTAGAGTTAACTCTCTTAACAATTAAAGTTCATAAGCAGTTGTTATTTTTTCTTTCTTTCACATCTAAGAATTTGTACGACAACACCATGACATAGATATGGTACGTAAATCATTTCTGGACGTGTTAGTACCGCTATCTAGACTCAACATATTTACATTTTTGAAAAAAAGAGATAACTCAAATTTTGCCTTTAATAAAGTAAATGATTGACCTAAATCAATAATTTAAGAATAAGTTCCTTAGTCTGAAAAAAGGCAAACGAGTCATTTTAACTGATAATTTGCGATGTGAATTTACTGGCAAAATGCATATTAGTATCTTATTTAGATTACTGTAGTCTGTGAAAAAGGTTAGACAGTTTAACACTTACGATTGAATGTAGGCATTTAATATGTGACCTTTTAACAGTAAAAGCAATATTATCTGCAAAACATGACAGTTAGCTTTGCCGAGAAAGGATTTAATAAGTTTTAATATTATGATATTTGAATTGAGAAATATACCCTCAGTAAAATTATATATGTTAGATTTTAACAACATGCACAACATATACAAATAGTATAGGAATAATATTTAGAATATTATAAACACCTTTAAGTAATACGTAATCAAACCCAATGTAGATTTGTCTTTTGGAGGTACAGTCAAGTTGACTTAAAACTAGGCTTATATGTACAGTTAGATATTTGATTAAAATATTACAATGCAAATATACAAAATATAACATGTATATAATACGATGTATAGATACTCAAAAACGTATCTTAAAAACATGAAACATTAAAATCTTCGTGTTTCAATCATGTGTGGCTATTCTTTCGATGTACTGCAGTATGGTCTGAATAAAAATGAAAAAACTTGATACTAGCCAGGACATACAGACTACATGGATTTCCATGTTTTAGATACCAGCCATAGTAAGACATTGTTAAAATAAAGAAGTTTAGAAACGCATTAACAAAACACTATCTTGAAGTAAAAGCAGACAGATGTCATCAGCCACATACGATATTACTTGATCAAAGAAAATGTACAATATGTAACACTCTGGATGATGAATATCCTTTTTATATGCCCGAAACAATTTCGGGCATATTATGTTATACCCCCTGGCGTCCGTCCGTCTGTCACGTCCGTCCGTCCGTTAGCAATTTGGTTTCCGGAGGATAACTTAAGTTCCATTTGGAGCACAATATTCAAACATCATAGGATGATTGTCCATATTGGGTGGAAGACCCCTATTGATTTTGGGGGTCACTAGGTCAAAGGTCAAGGTCACTATCACCTTAAAACTGCAAACAGTTTCCGGAGCATAACTTAAGTTCCGTTTGGCCCACAGTATTCAAACTTCATATGATGATTGTCCATTTTAGGTAGAAGACCCCTATTGATTTTGGGGTCACAAGGTCAAAGGTCAAGGTCACTATTACTTTAAAACTGAAAACAGTTTCCGGGGCATAACTTAAGGTCTACTGGGCCCATAATATTCAAACTTCATTGGATGATTGTCCATATTGGGAAGAAGACCCTGATCGTTTTTAAAGTCACAAGGTCAAAGGTCAAGGTCACTATTACTTTAAAACTGAAAACAGTTTCTGCAGCATAACTTAAGTTTCGTATGGCCCACAATATTCAAACTTCATAGGATGATCGTCCATATTAGGTGGAAGACCTCTATTGATTTTGGGGTTACAAGATCAAAGGTCACTTTTACCTTAAAACTGAAAACAGTTTCCCGAGCATAACTTAAGGTCTATTTGGCCAACAATATTCAAACTTCATAGGAGGATTGCTATTTGGAGGAGGTAATACTTTATTTAATTTATGTAATGTCTTACAAATGCTTCATCCTTACTAAAAAAGCACTTTCGGGCATATTATGCTCCGCCTAGCGGTGCCCTTGTTTTTATTCGAATGTCTTCTGTACAAATGCTGGACAAATGCATATGAAAAACTATTTTGGAGGATACCTAATGTAATAAAAGTTAGAGAATTACTTGAATCTGAAAGTGTGTTGATAGTTAAAAAATATCGATATCTGTTTCAAAAGTGTTATAAAATTGACAGTGTACTGTATCCACGATAACTTTATCCTCTGACTGTATCGTGTATATTATATATTAGATATATTATGATAATGGATAAGAATTGACTTTGTGATAGACCTGTTACGTGTACATCATGCATATATTGACAATTGATATGTTTTGTAAAGAACGATTATATTATTACTGTATACTGATGGGCATACCACCTTTGTATAAATACAAGAAATGTTCAAAAAAGTTGAAAAGGGAAAAACTTTTCACACCTAATAAATGTAACCAGTGAACTACCAGCTGTTCAATCAAGTTATTGTCTACACGACATCATTAAGGGGTCCATTCATATTAATTTAGCCACGTTCGTATAAAGTTTATGATTCATTTTATTTAGCCTCGTTCTTATTTTCAGTGTCCAATAAATCTATATCAAATCTATAATGCAATCTAATTCCGATTGCGGCTTGTACACAGCTACAATTTTTATATTGGGCTCGACTAAACGCCTCGTCGAATATAATAGTTAATACAGCTGTGTACTAGTCCAATAGAATTCACAATTGTACTCAACGATGTTTAGCAATCTTATGATATTAAACAGTATCAATGATGCACACGATGTCCCAACTATTATAATGATGAATAAATTTGTCTAAACCTATTATAAAAACGGTTAAAAGGATGGTTGCTTAAAGTTATATATCATTTGCTATAGAAGATACATTATATGTTATTTTGGTTTTGGAGTGATATATGTGGATATATTACCTGCTAAGATTTTATATCACCCGAGCCGTCAGGCGAGGGTGATAATTTTATTACCCTTCCCCTGCCGAGTTTAGACGGTTTTTTAAAAAAACATCATTGCTGTTTCAAATGAAACGTCGAAATAAGATTCCCTTTAGGGTACCCCTTCATCACAACATGACGGCACATAAATACATGACGTATTTTCCCCGTACCTAACGAATGTAAGCAAGAGAAAAGGAGTAGTCTATTGAACGCACTTTTTTTTATTACTATCAAGCTTTCACAAGGTCATATTTGTTTTCAATACTGATGAGAATATGTATCATTACTCTACTTTGGTAAATATTTTTCATTTGACAGTTAAAAAATGCTTGTAAATCGGAATTTACACCGCGTAAAATCGAACCGTACGCGCATCACCTCAGCGCATGTTGTTTAGAACGTGGGGTACACAACGGGGAAATTTAGTGTTTATATTACCCGTCTGGCTCGGTAATATCAATTTCTTTTGGGTGATCAATATCCAATCAAAAAGGCGGAAAAAATCTGGAAGGGTAATAAAAATTGTTGTCTCATCAAAATATGTGGTTTTGATTAGATAAAGAAACAGAGAATACCTTAAGGGATGTTCTTCATGTCTAACTCGATTGTGGATCTGTAAAATATGTTCAGTACAATGAAATACAGTCACACAATACAATGCAAAATAAAACACAAAACAATACAATTAAAACTACAAAAAATAATACAATCTTTATAAAGTTAATTGTGTTCGTTGGCTGGAGAGCTGATGGTAAGGTTGAATAGGACCTCCACTCCATCTGTTGGTATAAAAGAACTTACACCTGGAATTGAAAAGGAAAAACGTATGAAGCCTTTATTGGATTATGTATTGTCATTTAAGGAAAAAAGGGAAAAATACATTTTAAATTTAAATTCACATGATACTTTAAGAACATTTAAACATATGTGTATTTGAAGGCAGTGTTTATATTAAGATATCAAGTTGATCCAAAGCATTTTTGCCACCACGTTTGTCCTTTATGTTATGCCCAATAAACACATAGTCTGAGGTTTGTGTATATGACAAAAGTCAAATTTAATTTCAAGGGAATTTTAGTAACGACGACTGTATGTAACAATATAATTGTTAAACTTGAAGGTAATCCTCTTCATAAAAAATGCATCAGTACAACAAAGTACAACGTGATACAATACAAAATAAAGCTAAATGCACTACACATACTATAATTACAGTTTATAGTGTTAGTGATGGGTAGAACTGATAGTATGGTTTAATAGGACATTTACTCCTTCCCTTGTATGAAAGTCTTTTGACTTTGCAAAGAACTTGAATATTTTCTTAGAATACATAATTGACTAAAATAATTATACACATGTATAAGCATATTTATAAGTAAAACTTTGAATTCATATTAGACACGATTTGTGTCCATGATTTATGTCACAAGATGAAATAAGAATAAGTTCTTGTTTTGTTTTTCTTTGCCTTCTTTTGCGTATGACAAACGGTAGTGGCAGTAACTTGAATTTACCGAATCAAATTATTTGTTTTTTTATTTTATAGATATAGAAAAGCATACACAATATATAATCTTACCCACTGTTGTTGGTCCTGTTTGTGTCCGTATTTCCCAGTATGATTTATCAACTGCATAGGTTCCACTAACGTTATTGATAGATTCGATGAAATACCCCAACCCAGAAAAGTATGTAGCCGTGAATCTGAAGGATCAATTATTCCGACATATACTGTTTGAATTATTTTATTGGCTATCAAATTTTGATAAAGTCATATCATTAGAAAAAGGTCGCATTGCTTTTAGAACAAAGCTTTTAGAACATAAAAAGTTTTTTAAAGACTGTATGAAGTAATCTTTGATTGCTCATAACGTAAACGGAATGGGGCCCAAATAATAGAATAAATACACTTAAGCAAGCAAAGAGCATAGTTATGTTATGTTATAGAAATCACACCAAAATATTGCATAAAAATTTGAATGGTCCAACATGTAGAAGTGGACCACTTTATATATTTTTCTTTGTCGGAAAATAGTTGCGTGATTTTGAAATACTACCCACATGCTGATTAGTGGAACTAAAACTATGCATTTAAGCAAAATACAGTGTACTTCTAATAATAAAAGAAAACGATGCATTGTTGGTGAGTAGTGGCAAAACAATAACCTTTAATACTTAATTTATACACATAAGTTTATATCGTTATTATATGTAAACCCTATATATATGGAACTTATTTACGAGCCCGTATTTTTGAAAGAAAAAGTTTGAGGATTTTATTATATACTACAAGGCAATGTATCGAGATTAGACAATGCAAATATTGTCAAATGAATTGACACTATAGAGATATATAACTGTGACATACTTTGTAAAAATTGTTTTATTTTGATCAACTGCCCTTTCCATGTAATCTATCAGGGCACTGTCTTCATCTACGATTTCCATGGTAACGCTGTTGTTGAAAAATGGTTCTCGCAGCTGATTATTAATAGTGTATGTGAAGCGCTTTCTATAAATATGAAAAAAACACTTTATTCACTGTTTCAAATGTAAAATAAAATTAAATGCACTATCCATTTTGAATATTTGCTTAAAATCGATACTCATATTTTTATTTCCAATAATTATTGGTAGTATTCGTTGTTCTCATGTAAAATGGATGTTTCAGTTTCAATAAAAGAAATAATTAGTAAATAACACTAACAGAATTGTAACTGTTGTCAAATGACTGTTTGAAATATTCAAGAATGTATAAGTTTAACAACACAAATTAAAGCGTCGAATGTCTGCCATTTTGATTCCATGTACATTTACTATAGTTTCCGGGCACTTTGTGTCGAACAATTGCTACATATATGTACATTTGGCATATAAAAACAAAAATCAAATCTTTGGAAAAACTTCATTTCCTTCATTGTCATACTAAAATGATAATATTTAATGATATTTTATATAAACTCTGGAAAGAGGGGAAATAATAATAGAAGCTTGGAACAGATAAAAGTTTTTTACAGAAATACCAGGCATATTATTTGAAACCATTCGAAGGGATTGCAGTTTCACAACCGGAATGATGAGCAGCTAGCAGAATCAGGTACTGTCATACATTATGACTGCACATGCTCGTATTTTTTGTAATAGTAAAGTTGGATGGAGGAAGGTCACACCTTGCGAGTCAGTTTTATAAATAAAACAATTTGAAGGCGTTTTGATGAGTTTCGAGTCCCATCAACACCGGTCATATGGCAACGTTCTACCTTAATTGGTTAAACTTATGTGTCCATTTGCCAGTAGTCACTCGAGTAGAACAACCAACCATACATGACAAAATACGAGGTAACTGGTGGCATTCGAACCCAATGAAGAGAGGGGACAATGGTCCTAAGTCAGGTCAGCAATCTTAAACACTTGGCTACGAAGCCCCATGTTATCGGTTGGTCGTGTCTGACATAATGCATCCCTTAAAGATCCTGTATGTTTTGTGATTGATATTGTTACTGTGTGTATACCACACTTGCAAAAAGTATATATGTATATAATTATGCAAATAAAACAATTTTCAAACATCGAACAAGATGTAAAATGTGTACTAAATAAATTTCTAATTACCTCCCTTTATTTACATGAAATTTTAAATTCGGTAATATCTTTATAAATAATTCTTATTGGAACTTACAATATTGACAAATCTTAATTTGAGCATCATAGTTGAAATAAACCCTGAAAAAATGTGTTACAGGATCTTTAAATAGAAAGTCGCATTCGCACGACTATAAGGTAATATTCAACTTATAATTCGTCGAATTAAAGATATATCAATAAATTAAAGCAGCACGCCTCCAGATAGTTTAAGAATAAAAAAAGTTTGCATAGGCGTGAAGCGATTAATGAATGAATATCAATGGAAATACACAAATTCTACCGGGGAATCACGAATTTTACCGAAGAATCATTGATGCTATAAATCAAAATGTCAGGATCACAGATAATAACGTTTAATTCGCAGACTGAAAAGATTGAATACTTTTGAATCAATGTTTTCAGATGTACGATTTCGCTTTTTACATTATGTAATTAGTTTTAAAGGTAAATCAAATAAATACGCTATCATACACGTGGCTAGAGCAAAGTTAAAATGATATCTGATGATAAAACATTTCCGGAAGAAAGTGAGCGTTAAATGTTTTTTGTTTTGTTTTTTATCATTAAAGTATACTTTTGAAACGAATATAAATTAAAAAGAAACACATTTTCCATGAAGTCAACAAAACTTCCGGGTTAAGTAAAATGAGCTGTACTCAAGCGTGATAAATTTTTTTTGCGTCGTAATATTACAATTTGTTCATATCGTGAATAAATTTATTTTTACACGCTATTTTGGGATTGGTATTTCGTACTTAAAAACAAATATTTCATTCCGTTCTGTACAATAGGTTTGCAAATATATTGCGCAGTAAGGATATTAAAATTACTTATATACCACTCAGTGTATCAGTTTTCAAAATGTGTATGTAAACAAGGTATATTAAGAAAAAAAAATAATTTCAACATATCTCAATAAAATTACATGTATAAACAAATAGACTACAATTAAATATCCGAAATAGAACATTTATCGCTAATTATTACAATAGTGTAATTGTTTAAACATATTTATTAAATATCCAAGGGTATATTGTGAGTGAACAGGTGAAAGTCAGATTAAGTTTAAATAATACAATGATACCTTTCGGTGTTAAAATTTCCTTCGTATGAACAATAAATAATTTACGTGGCCTTATGATAAGATTGGGGCAGTTTTATATAAATAGGCATATCAATATTTTATCCTTAGCATTTTAAATCATCAACTGTTGTACAATCATCCTTATGACAGACAATGATATCAGATAAATCGTCAGTTCAGCTGTTATTGCGATTTAAAATAATTATCCCGGGTCCAAAAATGTATGCACATTTTTGTTTGTATAAAACATTATGGATATTAATATATTCAGTGGAAAAATTAATGCCAATGGTAAAGATATATCAAATGTTTTTCTGAATCTTACTCTGTATTACAGTTGATGCAGTCAGTCTTTGGAGTGGTTGGTCCGTAAGTTACGGTCGTTTGTAAAGTGCTTGTAGTCTTGTCTCCGTTCTTTAGCCAATCTGGGAGATTCTGAAATTATTCATGCAAATACTATAATCATAGAAGCAATTTTGAGACAGAAATATAGAATTGAGTCATTCAAAATATTCTGTGAAATTTGATTTGAAATTAAAAACATTCATTTTTAGATGTTTATGTATAATTATAATTATAAAATTGAGAAGAAAATACAGGTATAAAAACAAAAAAATATGATTTTTAATTTATATAAATTCAATATATACCTTGCAAGAAACTTCACTATCAGGTCCTCCATGATATAAGTAAATCCCAATTAGTATACCGCCGGCCAAACCAAAACAGAAAAGAAACACTCCGATTAACTGAGCGACGCAAAACTCCCGTTTTCCTGACATAACTTCTTCTGATTTATGAGTTTCTTTTAAATAAAATGAGTTTGTTTCAAACATTTAAGCTGTTAAATACACCAACTGCCTTGTATGCTTATCCTTTTACGAATAGTGGTATACTTAAACACACCTGTATTCATCAAATCATCGATCAAGCGTGGCATTAGTTACAATTTAAACGCGCATCAGGAAGTGGTATAACGAAACCGAATGTAGCCGAACGAACGTTTTTTTACTTTTTGCCTTACCTTTTCGTCAAATAAGAATTCATTCACCTTAAATAATTTCTGACATTGAATTTCCCATAACACTGTCTTCAGAAGCGTTTATTTCACCATTTATTTTAATCGTCGCGTTTATCTTGATAGGCTCAACGCGCGCCTAAAAAATCAACGTCTAATTAATAAGAAAAAAGAATAAATAGAAAAGCAGATGAACGTTAAAAACAGTTTCTGTCATTCATTCGTCCCCTCTTTAGATGATAAAATACGTAATCCTGTTTTGGCAATCGACTTTTGACTTATGGAACAAGAAAATGATACATGTAATTTCGAAAAGTTGAAATGAGCTTGACAATTGCATCACAAAGTTTTAATAATAATATTTTTCTTATTAGCGTCTAACTACGCATGTATTACACAATCTTCATAATAACATTATAGCTGCATGCCTCAATATGGGTATAAGGTCAAGAAATTTAAACTAATGATCTATTATGCAAATTCATTCCAGATAAATTGTGTATGGATGTAAGCGTGTTAGTACATTTTGTAAAAGTTTTATATTTTTACAAATACAACATAATAATGTAATCATTTCTCCTGTTTTTCTAGGAATAAGTAGAATAAGTAGAAATAATTATAAATCTGGAGGAGTGCAACTTGAAAATAAAAAGGCTAGAGGGAGGGTGGTGAATTAGAGTTATGTTTAGATTATTAATTAACA
The DNA here is from genome assembly GCF_026571515.1 of Ruditapes philippinarum. Classification (NCBI taxonomy): domain Eukaryota; kingdom Metazoa; phylum Mollusca; class Bivalvia; order Venerida; family Veneridae; genus Ruditapes; species Ruditapes philippinarum. The sequence continues at coordinate 77,352 of NW_026855344.1, forward strand.
TGTCCATAAAAAGTGATTTAGAATTAGCAAAATAAAAATTAGTATAATGCTATATCACAGGCTATATTGCAACTCGCGACTGTATCAGCTTAAATAAACAATGAAACCTGCAACATCAGAAAAGAAGAAGAAAAAACTAACGATCTTGATTATATTTTGGACTAATCGGTGCACTAACTACTTAATTACTTAATTAATGATATTTCAATGTGGAGAAAAAGGATTGAATTTCATTATTTTACCAAAAATTGTAAATGAAATAATAGCTCAAAGCGAACAGTTTAGAACAAGATCAGAAGACACGGCTGATCTTGATCTTAGGACAGAAGCTGATTCCAATTGATTATTGAGATCAACATTAATATGCAGTTATGTCTGTTTATGTCCAAGTTTTATATATAGCACCCTTTTCAACATTTAGATTTCAATAGCATTGTCAATCTGATTTACAGTTCGGAAACTGATGCCAAATGGAAATTCCAAACCCGTCTTGTTTTAGTAACATTGTCACGTTATGCTTTTAAACACAAATGAACTAAAAAAAAGGCATTATACGTGTTTTTATTTTGTTTGTTTTCTTTTCTTTTATTTACTTTATAATGGTGCTCTAATGAAATGTTTTAAATGTGTTCATGTCACATTGATTACACGATGATAGTCAACCGTATTAGCGAGAGCTGCTGGTGAAATTCAAAAGAATCATCACTCCGTCCATCGGCATGTAAGAATCTATACCTGCAGAAAAAAGGGACAAATCAAAGCAAACATTTATTACAATGCTTTTTTGTTAGCAATAGGTAAATTCCGTTTTCATTCATAAATGTTCTTAATGTTCTTAATTAATGTTCTTAATTGTTAAATGTGGTAAGGCTTCCTTTATGTTTCGTTCGGCAGAACTTTTAGTGCATTGAAGAAAACAAAATGTAAATAAAAATGCGTATTTCTTATCGGACCTCATTTCCAATGGTTTTAACAGTGTTAACCTACACCACTTAGGTGTGAGATGATGCGCATGTTTAGATAAAGCCGTTGCATTTTGGAATAAGTCATTGGCTTCAAACGACGTCACCACTCGTTTACTGAATAATTCATACGATACTTTTAGAAAAACAAATGTGCTTAATAAACCTAAGCTTTAAATATCTGCTCTGGAATAATATTAACTATAACAACTATGGTATGTGCAAGAAATAGACACGCAGGTTACTTGTAAAGACGAAAATATCCGGTTCTTTTCTGGTAAATGTTTCAATCGCTATATATATTTACTCTTATTCGCATGAACAGACAGTTTAAGAATGTAAGAAATTATTGCATTTGGTAAAAGAAATATATCCATCGAGATATATAATTATAATATAATAAAAAACTCATTTCTAAAAATAACACATCCAAATAAGCCGAAAATTATATCACTTTATTTTATAAAGTTACATAATTACATCTTCAACATTACAACTGGAATACAATGGTAATTGACTATTATAATAGCTTATTTATAGGAAATCATACGTCTTTCCTTTTGTAGACTGTCACTTTTTTACAAGGAGCCGGCTTGCTTTATGCGTAATATCGTATTTTCGATTGATTTCAAAAAGCCTTAGTGTTTGTCTTTGCGCTATTTTCAACCACAAGACCAAATGCAATTAACATCACGCCTTACAACACGCCATGTTTGAATACCGACTTCTTTTTGTGTTGTTGCGCGACACAATTTGCATAGCAGCACACAGAGGATATAGATATACACCAAGCCAGCATAGAAAATAGTGTTAAGACTTACTCTTTGGGGAAGGTCCTTCTGATGTTGTTATTCGCCAAAAGGTCTGATCTACTGCATAGTTGGCAGTTACGTTAATGATAGAACTGATGAAGTATCCCATACCGGAATAGTAAGAAACTTGAAATCTGAAAATACATATTATTGTACATTGTCATGCATGTTGTTCTTAGTAAGGTATAATACAAAGTTTGTCTTTAAAGGCTGGTGCTAGTTTTAGTGTTGTGTAAACGTGTATGCATGTATCATGTGTAGAATATGTTTATATAATTGCTCCTGTCAAATTTAATCATCATTCCATATAATATTTTTAAAATAACAAAATAAGCATCTACGCATGAATTTTATAGAGAATATTTCAGTGGTGAAATTCCGAAAGGTAAATCTAATTTAAACGGTTATAATGTCACGTTTAAAGAATATATATACACTCAGCAAAATGAAAAAAAAACTGCATATGGACTTAATATGGGCATATTTCAATTTCCTCATGATTATCTGCTTAAGATAGTCACTGTCTAAAACGTAAAGTGATAAAGAAACTGATATTGAAAAAAGTAAATGAAAGCTAGAAAATCACGTGAGTGGATGGATAAAGAAACTTTATAAGAATATGTTTATGATAAACATTCAATATGATAATGAACAGATTGGAACATGGGGATAAAATATGAGTGAGTAATGATGGGAGGGATACTGAAAGGGGAAGCGACATAAACGCCCCCTGCCACAAGCGTAAATGTTGTATTTAATCTTAATTTTTTTACAGACGCCACATATAACTTCATAGTATCTGATATTACTTACTTTACATATGTTTAATTGTGAAATTCCGAAAGGTAAATCTAATTTAAACGGTTATAATGTCACGTTTAAAGAATATATATACACTCAGCAAAATATAAAAAAAACTTCACATGGACTTAATATGGGCATATTTCAATTTCCTCATGATTATCTGCTTAAGATAGTCACTGTCTAAACATGTAAACGTAAAGTGATAAAGAAACTGATATTGAAAAAAAGTAAATGAAAGCTAGAAAATCACGTGAGTGGATGGATAATGAAACTTTATAAGAATATGTTTATGATAAACATTCAATATGATAATGAACAGATTGGAACATGGGGATAAAATATGAGTGAGTAATGATGGGAGGGATACTGAAAGGGGAAGCGACATAAACGCCCCCTGCCACAAGCGTAAATGTTGTATTTAATCTTATTTGTTTTACAGACGCCACATATAACTTCATAGTATCTGATATTACTTACTTTACATATGTTTAATTGTGAAATTCCGAAAGGTAAATCTAATTTAAACGGTTATAATGTCACGTTTAAAGAATATATATACACTCAGCAAAATAAAAAAAAACTTCACATGGACTTAATATGGGCATATTTCAATTTCCTCATGATTATCTGCTTAAGATAGTCACTGTCTAAACATGTAAACGTAAAGTGATAAAGAAACTGATATTGAAAAAAAGTAAATGAAAGCTAGAAAATCACGTGAGTGGATGGATAATGAAACTTTATAAGAATATGTTTATGATAAACATTCAATATGATAATGAGCAGATTGGAACATGGGGATAAAATATGAGTGAGTAGTGATGGGAGGGATACTGAAAGGGGAAGCGACATAAACGCCCCCTGCCACAAGCGTAAATGTTGTATTTAATCTTATTTTTTTACAGACGCCACATATAACTTCATAGTATCTGATATTACTTACTTTACATATGTTTAAATATAACGGAAAGACCTTGTTATATTTGTTGTTTGTTGTTTTATTTTACGCCTTTTCCCAACAGTATTTCAGTTATATAGGCGTTTCCTAACCATCGTTCCTGGAGAGTTACACCAGTTCTAGACTACCTTCCTCCGCGCTAAACTACCAAAGCATCTCCCGGGGATCGAACCCACGCCAGAGAGGTAACTGGCTTAGAAGTCATCGACTCTAACTCCTCGATCACGGAGGCGGCTAACTCGTTATATAATGTGCCACAAGATATACGGGGGAATATAGGGTTCAGAAATTTAAACATAACACACGGTTAGCGCCTAATTCCGGCTAATATGTTCTACCGTACATATTCGTTCAGCAACCAATATAGCTGAAGGAGGAAAAACATATCGTCATCTTAGTGTAATAACTGATTAACTCCTATCAAATTTAGAAGGACTTAACCCTAACTGTACGAAGGTGACGATATAAATATACCTGTTGAAACTTGAATTATCTTCATCAGCAGCTCTTTCCATATATTTCATCAGAGGCAGGCCTTCTTCTTCAATCTCTATAGTTATTGTATTGTTGAAATATGGCTCTCGTAACTGATTGTTTATAGTGTATGTAAAACTCTTTCTGTAATGTAAAATGTTGGCTTATTTTTGATGGTACTCTTTGTATAACGATTTGAATGATTTTAATTATGATATCATTTTTCCTGAACAATTCGATTTTAAGTAACAATTATAGGAAAGTCTCCTGATTGTGTTATAGCGATATGAAAAACGAAAATAAAAACACAAATAATATTAATAAGTATAATCAAAATGTTGATGCTACGTTCTTAAATTGTCACGATATTTTCAATTAAGATATTTTCAATTAACCGAATTTTAACATAATTATACAATGTGATGTTAGATGATAAGAAAAAAACCTCTGCATAAAGTACATTTAGCTGGATGTTTTGGGCATTCACAATAAATAATGCTTTAAAATAACGTCATTTAAAAAGAAGGTAAGGACCGTATAATAATACTATATACACGCCAGTTAGTCCTTGCACGAGATATTATGAGTAAAATGAAAAGATAAGAGTATTATGTCAGCTATAATTTCATTTTTTAGATATAAAAAAACACACTGAAGTTCGTAACATTTTAAAATAAATGGACATACGTTTTACAAACTGTGCAGTCGTCATCGTCCGGCATTTCTGTAATTGATTTCGGACTTGTTGTTGCAAGCTTTGTTGTTACAGATTCAGTTGATTTGTAGCCTTCTATTAAACATTCTGGGAAGTTCTGAAATGTTTCATTAGAACATTTTATCGGGATATTCAAAGCAGCTAAGATTATTTCCGAAATATTAATTAATGATATATTTCAGAAGTTTGAACAATTTCAACGACGTACTTGTACTAATAAATTTTGGGGACAGAGTATATTAATTAAGTGTAGGTTTAATACTTAGTTTATTGTAGGAGTTAAACAAAATATTATATCATTCAACAGGCTCAATAAATGTAGTATTGAGCCTGCTTCTATGTAATATTTGATTAATCACAGACCCATCATAAAAGCAATGTAAAATTCATTTTCCCTGACGCGCCTGAGTATAACGCTAAAATACACAAGTTTGTACGTGACGTGACGTTGCAAGATTTTTTCACGCGCATATTATTGCGTTTATTAATGGTTTTACTACAGTCTCTTGCGTCGTAGTGTATACGGCAAAATATTATATTTAACTTGTAAATTTGTACCTTACAAAGGACTTGTCTGTCTGGTCCCCAAGAATATGCGTATATACCAATTAATATTCCACCAACCAAACCGATGCAGAAGAGAAAAACGCCAAACAGTTGCGCAAAACAAAACCCTCGTTTTCCTGTCATAGTTCCGTGTGATTCCCTAATGTCGTTCAGAGTAAAGGAATAAACAGCGCACATTTGTTAGCACTTCTGAATCAAAAGTAACTCATAACTTGGACAATTTCAAACATTGTGCTTCTCTTAATTCTTCAAAGACAAAATTATGTTTTCAAACACGTTCCTGTGTATGTATATACGCAAATGAAGCGTGATCAAGCTTAATTTAAGAAAAGATGGACGGTTAAGATAAACAATAAATATAGTCTTCTCTTTATCAAATAGGCATAAAAACAATAAGTCATCCGAACTTTGGTCATATATGATACGTGATAAAATGTTACCAAATAGCACGACTGTCCTTAGGCACGAAAGAGCTTACCTTTTGTTAAATAATTAGGGTAAGTACTCTTTGACAATAATATGAATGAATTAAACCAAGTTTCGTCATTAATTTTGAAAAGAATATGCGGGTTATAAAGGTACACGATGTCGCTAATGTTTTTGCTTAAACAAATCAAAACATTTTATTAAGAAATTTGTTGGTTTTTCTTAAACTTATTTTATATTAAGTATATTGTTTTTATTTTACTTATTGTTTTGTTCCAGCGTCAACTAGATGTAGTTATTTTTATTGATAAAGAAGTTATATTTTTCATAAAACATGCATGGATAGACTATTTTTGCGTACGGCGATCTTATCTTAGCGTGTCTAAAGTTAGCGATTTTGTTGTTTACGTTTTTTCTCTTAGAGGTAAACACAATGATGCTTTTTAGAACGGTTTAGAAATGTTATGATTGTTATCGTCGTCGTCGTTGTTGTTGTTGTTGGTGGTGGTGATGGTAGTGGTGGTGGTGGTGGTGGTGGTGGTGCTGCTGCTGCTGCTGCTGCTGATGATGATGATGATGATAATGATGATGATGATGATGTTTTCATGTCATATTGAAAGTATGCACAAGCCTTATGATGCCTAGAATATAAGGCCAGTATAGGGTCTCCTATCTTGTTTGCGTGTAACAAACATGAAACAGTATCATATCATTTTACTATTAAAATAAAAGGTACCTGATATAATCAAGCAACAGACAGCTTAGAAAGAATAACTGATTCTGGAAAAAAAACTTATTAATTACCGAAATGTGGTACTAGTTACTTATCATGGATAATTAATTATCAATGAAATGATTTAGAAAACTTGACAAAAAATTAGAGTTTTATACTGAATAATTGACCAGTAAGGTAGGAGAAATATCACTATCATGAGGAATAAAAGCTAGTCTTAATCGCCTTGTCAGCAAGCACCTTATGATTACGTGCCAGAACGATACTTAAAGAACTCAGTCACCAATCTTGCGAGATAACGATTAAACTAGGGATTTGTAGACAATGAAAATTCATATTCTATAACTATTTGCAATTATTTTGTCAAACATAACGATTTAAACTAGTTAAATATACTCTTATTTCTCTCATAGGAGTTTAAATCTATTTTCTGGGAAAGAAATCCGTTTATCGGTTATTCAAATAATTCGTTTTTCATGAGGATTGAAATTGCTTTTTGTAATGTTTCCACTCAAGTAATTGCCGCTTTGAGATTTGAAGACGTAACGCCAATACTTTATAGAAATAAAATATTGAGTCATAAAATTATTTATACTTTTGTTACAATTGATTTTATACGACATTTTGTTTATATAAACACGCCTTTGTTTGTTTATTCAAAATGACAATATTAAAACGGAATAACTCTTCAGTAACATAGTCAAAGTTTAAACTGATTAAAATATTACACAGATTAATATGCTATTAGATCAATCATCTTTTTTTATTTTTAGTAAAGAGTTATTTGTTCAACATATTTTTGTTATGCATTTGACCCATGCACAAAGAATATCCAATTACTTTAATTTAGACATACTTGAATGATTAAAGGAGCGACAGAGTTCAAGGAACTATGATGTTATTCAAGCAAATCTTGGACAAGAGAATTCTTTGAAGACAACAAAATTTTAAGACAAATTGCAGAATCGGTTTAATTGAGTATGTTCATGAGAGATTATGTTAAATCGGAACATTTCCCACGCCAATCTTCACCCCCTCTCTACTCACCCCACCCTTTCAACGGCTTAAGCGTTATTCAGTCTTCAATATAAGATGTGCTTGAACCAATGAAAACTATGAAGATACTGAAGTACTGACAACTTCTTATAGCTATTTTATGATACAAATTAATAAGGAATAAATGATATCATGAATAGAACTAAATAAGAAAGTCATTCAAGTCATACTTTAATAGGTGCGGCGATGATGTAACATTTTTGGAATTTAACCATCATAATTTCAATGGAGGCATAATTTATATGATGATACTCACATATACAAAATAAATAGATACTAATTTTAATGTTACTTTAAATCATTTTCTTATTATAACATTTTCAAAAGAATTTCCTATTAAATATTTTATAAAATCTTTATATAGTAAAATTATGTTGTTTCGTTAATCTTATAGATGATTCTTTAAAACGTCATAGCATGTAATATCTCTGTTTGTTATGTAACATACATGGATATCGTATGTAAACAGAATGAAACATTATGCTGCTATTTCAGGTAGGGTTATAACTGATAAGCACTGATTTTGTTCATTCACAATTTACCTTTTGGTAGATATATAAACATATTATTTCATTCGTACATTTTAAACTTATCCTTTTTCAAAAATTAATTATATTCAATTCTAAAGCTGATATATATCTTTATAAACTTTTAAGTTGCCTCATATATCATTAATTTTAATATTACTCTTTAATAATCTTTGTCCCAAATTTTGTTTTTAAGCAGCAAAAATATTCTAGTAAACAACTTTGTCATTTACATTTCCGGAATACGTTTTAATTCATCAACCTTGAAAGCTTTGATATATCGTCTGGAATTTTCTACCACAATGTTAAATACTTGTCTCAGCAGTTGCAGCTAAATGTTAAGCCCTGAACATTTGGCTTCCGTAAATCTCATTAAAACATTGCAATTCTATACATTATGCCTGAAATAAACCTTTTAAGTTTTAAAGGCTAGACGAAAGTGCCATATGCAATTAAAACATACACTCGTTTTGTCTGCTGTATCATTTGCGCCAAGGAGCATGTGCACTTTGTGATAATATCAAATGTATATGTACGTGGACAGAGTGTATATACGTGTACAGAGTTTATGTACGTGTACAGAGTGTGGCGTACATGTATAGAGTTTATGTACGTGTACAGAGTGTGGCGTACAGTAGATAAGTGCAAAATGACAAAAAAATGAATTATGATGCATTGTTTAGGAAATTACTAAAATCATTTTCTGCTACAAAGTTACCATGCTTTTGGTTCTAAAGATAAATTAATGTAACGAATACAAAGTCTTGATGTTGTGCATGCGCTATACCAGGCAAATATTAAATTCGAGAAATATTTAACCAGACCTTAACTGTGACTTTGTAAAATTACGTTTTTAATTTTTGGAAATTTTATTTAGATTGAAAATAAATACCTAATTTTTGCAAACAGTGCTATTATTTTTATGAAACATTAACAGTGATGTAAACTTAGTAGTATTTTATAAGTCTGTCCTTCGATTATATGAAAGCAAACTAGTTTCATTACAATAAAAATATGTATTGATTGTAAGTAAAAATATATATTTATAAAAGAGTTAAAATACAATATACCCTTTCCCCGATGCCCCGCACTCACCAAAAGATTACATTTCTTAATAATTTCAAATACATGTTTTATATATGTGTAGTGGAATGCTAAAATGGGGCTTCTTGACGTTGACGTCGTTATCGAGAAAATGCGAGATCTTTGACGCCATTTTTTCTTCATTATTTTTCCGTTCATCTGGCAGTAAAACAGCGCTTAATTATATAATAAATGACTTGTCAGCACATGGGGTCCTGATTCATACAGAGTAATCAACGGCAAAAATAATTTGCTACCGTTCATCCTATGACAGTAAATTAAATTATCACGGGAAAAGATTTTTACGAGGACAACTGATTACGTCATCTGACATTGATTGTTGATAAAATATTGGTGAATTGATTCGATGTTTTTCGGTGTTTTAAAGAATATTTTACACTGTCAACGTCTGCTTTGACAAAAATTATATATAACTGGATTATTCGGGTTAGGTGAGTATTTATTTTTTCTAGTATTTTGCTTAAATATGTATTTTATCGGAAATAATTGTACCCGGAAGTAGAAACAATTGCAGTTCCTGGACAACGGTTTGTTGATAGCAACATGGAAAATGGCAGCCAAGTAATTATTAACTCAATGCAATTAAAACCAAAATTTATGTAATTAATCTCTTAGATAAAACAACCATCAAAGTGAGGAAATTTAAGATTTTCAAGAATTTTAATCTTTACTTTCTTCCATGCATACAGTACTGTACAGTACAGTACATTTGTACATGTATGAGAATAAAAAATTGAGCTGTTGAAAACTTGTATCCCAAAAGTGAAAATATATCTCTGGCTCCATTGTTTGAGCTGTTTAAATTTTTCAGATCTTTAAAATTAAAAGTATAGAGATGTTGCAGTTTCCATAATTTCTCATAACCAGACTCAATAAATGGAGGGTATTGAATGAGTGCATAGGCATATATTTTTTCATTGACACAACTAGACTAGAGTCAGTGTACCCGGAGTCGTACACTTTTTTAAGTAAAAATAAGAAAATTATCTTATAGTTAAAAATTCTTCTTATAATAGATATTATTTTGAAAATTACATCCTTTGCCCATAAAAAACTGATTACCGAAGTATATCTATCTTAAGTAGGTCATACTTCTAGGCGCACTTGATTTTAAGCAACAGGAATGGGCCAAATATGATAAATAGTGGACTCGGTTCCGCACACAAGGCCATTTTTATACTGAAAGGTTATTTTACATCTTAAACATGTTTTATAAATTATTCAACATCTGTAAGTCCAGATAAGTTATATTTCTTTGCAAATTTTCAGGACTTCAAATAAATTTAATTCACATTCTTACTACAGTATACAAACATTTATTTCCAAGCATAGTAGCACACAGGAAACATGTAACAGCAATTGAAATATACTTTTTACCACTTGTATGTAGTAAAGACAGACATAAAACATTATAATTATTGAAGTTTTTTTCATCTGTTTAGTTATGATTTGTTTGATTAAGAGTTTGGTATCATTTTAAACAAAAGAATCAAGGTGAAATGACTTGACATTTGGTAGTTGGGAGAAGTTAATTCATGTGCAAATAAACTAACAGCAAATTTGCCATAACAAAAACATACATTTCTTTTCAAATATATATTTTATAATGATCTTAACATTAAAATAGAAATTAGCATGGTTTAATTGCTGAATAAGTTGTTTTTATGTGTGACCTACACAGCCATGTACATGTATTTACATTTTCGTCTGCACTGTCTAGGGAGAGGCTAGGGTGCAAGATCCCAGATTATGTCATATCCTGTTGAAAACATGCCAGTTCAGTGAAACACAAATGAAAACTAAATGAATTCATTTGATTTTTTTAAGAAAAAATGAAAAATGGGAAAGTGTGCGGGACCGGGTCCTGTGCGGAACCGGGTACACTGACTCTACTGTATAGTGTAATGCTTACACTTAGCATGTATTTACACTATGTTGCTGTAAGGCATATGATGTCACATTAAAATGTTTGTTTACACTTTAATAGAAGCACATCAATGAATACCTAAGCCTGAACTTGTTTGAAATGATTTAATATTTTAATTAAAAAAAAGTCACAGCCCTATGACAAGCTTTCTAGAAAGGATACATATTAAAGGAATCATATCTGCAGGTGCCTTATTAGCAAAACTTGAGGACCTCGGGAAAGTCTGACTGTTCTATAAATTGTAAAAACTGTATATCAATAAAACATAATTTATAAATTTAACTACTGTACATTTCAGGCACTTCACCATGCACTCTTGATGTAAAGTACTCCAACCATTAGGATTATGCCCAACAAGTGCACTTTTCCCATCATTCTCAACCGGGTGGTTCAATATGTTTTAGGACACCAAGAAAGTTCCATGTGTTAGGTGTTTGTGTAGAGGGATCAGGTTAGTTTGCCCATAACATTTTTTGACATATTTTTCATACATGTGCATATTGTAAAAACATGTTTTAAAATATTATCAAGGTAGATTTATATATTTTTTCTTGTCAGATGTGTTCCTTTGTCATGAATTTTATTATTATTCTCCTATGCCATAGTATTTTCAGTTGCAAAAAGAATATTCAGTTAAATATAATCTTAATTTTAAGTATTATTTACTTAAGTACTGTCTATTTATATCCTATGCAAACTTTTTAAATTTCCAATTTATATGTATTTTAGGACTTCATGGAAGTGTCAGTCTCAACATGCTTGGTACTTTTATATCTGGAAAGTGAAAAACTATGCAACAGGTTGCCTAAGTGTACTGTCCTGAAGTCATCAAGATATGGGCACAATATCCTACAGCTTATACATGTAGATGATCCAGAAAATCCCTAGGAAGTCATTTCTTAAGTTAAACCCCTCAAACTGTTATCCAAATACCAACATTTTTGTGCAAGTGCAATGGAGCCAAGTGTTATAACAATTTTACATGTAAAGAATATATTAACTCTGTGGAGGTAAAAATGTATTTACTGAAACAATTGCCTCCCAGAGGTTTTACCTGAAGTACAGTAATGATGCAGCAAGACATTAGTATCTGCATGTATTTAAACAAATTGGGCAGTTCTTCAAATCTGACATAGCTAAAATACTGTGTGGCCAAAACCAGTTATCCCAAAAACAGAAATAAAGTTGGATATTGACAATTATGTGAAAAAGGTGGAAAGAGAAAGAGCAGTCTTTTACTCTCGAGTATAATTAGAGTTCCTATAACATAGTGGTCATGTATGGACTGTCATTATTTTCTTCATTTCAAATATAGCTTATGATACAAGTAGATACTTCATAAAATAAGACTGCAAGTGTGTTGCATAACTGGTGCTCTAAGGACTAATGCTATATTAACAAGTGTGTGGATCATTGATGCATAGATATTAATTAATGGCTGCCTATATTATTTTTGGATGTCAGTTTACCAGTTACTAATTTCCATCATTTTTACAAAATGTTTATTAGATTAAGTTTAGTGTAATACAACATTTGTCATTTTACTCTAAGTTATAGAATTCTATTGAACCTATGCATGTTATGAATTGATCAACTGTCAACTGATCTTAAGCTTTGATCTAGATTGAAAATGACTGTATGAAAATGTAAAGTAACATTAAGCTTCAGTACTTGTTGTCAAATTTTAAACATTTTATAGTTGTAGAATATGAAAAATACTTTATCTATAACAATGATAGGTCAGTTGAATTTTTATGTTGATATTAGTGTAGAATCACATTGTAAATTATCACCAATCCTTAAAATTGTTAAAAGAAGCAGCAAAATCAAAGAATATTCAATGGTAGCTAGGCAACCAATATTCCCTTCAGTTGGGAAGGATTTTAAACAGGTGCATCATAATAAAAATACTTTATATGTTTGATCACATTGTAACTCTATAATTGAAAAATAATCATCACTAAGTTATAAAATATCAAAATATAGAACCTTAAATGTACCTGAAAATAAATGTTGTGAACATGATATTAGAAGTATCATTTTTAATTTATATTATTAAGGAATGGTGAGGCAGGCTGTTCTCTGAATACCTTATTAAGTTCAGTTACACATTATTTGTGGTATTTTTTTCATTTTTTTTTATAATAGCACAAATTGCTATTTTGTTGTAATCTCCTGTATGCTTGACAAAATTGGGAAATTTAGAAATTTATAAAACAATTAATAATCATTCATTGGTTGCTAAGCAACCTAATTATATGCAGAGACAGTTTTAAGTAAGGAACATTTTTTGTAAGAATTATCTTTATGTCTTTTTAATTAAATATAATGCTAGTCAATTCAAAGTCCTTACTTTGTTGTGAAACAGTGTAGTTAACACCAGATGTTACTGAACATACTTTTATGAAATTATGTATATTATCTATATAAATTCAAAACCTATAGTAAAGTGAGTTTAAGTATACTTTGATTCAAGAACTATTATTAAGATTGTATTTGCAGTTTTAATAGTTGTAATTTGTTTTTTGTAATCATGCTGCTTTGTTCATGGTATTTTGAGATCTTTTTTAATCAAACTTAAAATTTGTAAAATTTAAAAGAAAATTATGGAAGATATTGTGGTTGCTTGGCAACACTGATTAATTTTTACTTATTGCTTAGCTATTATGTAAATCAGTTATACAGCAGATAGATATATTTATGTAGTATGGAAAGTAACTGATTTGATCAAATGCTTATTGGTTATTGCAAAACATACAGAGCTATATACATGGCAAAAATACTGAGTTCTGCTAAAATTTGCATGACTTACTAACACTAGTCAAGTGTACAGAACATGGATTGTATGTTATATCTTCAATGGAAAATTATTGAAAAGTAATTAATAGGCATTGTTTATAATTTTATTGAAAATTTATTTACTTCTGCTGCTTTGTTAGCTGTATTTTACCAAGAAATTTGTATATTTACAAAATAAATTACAAAAATTAAGGATATTCCATGGTTGCTAGGTAACAGAGTATAGTTTCCTTCATCTTGTATTTGTGTAATGATGCCCTTTATTTAGTGTTACTACCTTTGATGATGTTATACTTGAGTCATCTTTCATTTACTGTTGTATTAAACTGTTGTCTGCTGTCACAGTAAATATCTGAATAAAGTTAATAAATGAATGATAAATGGACACTGTGTTTAGTTCTTTTGAAGTTGTATTATGATATCTCTCAACAGTAATATGTCCTGTTAACACTGTAGAAATGCAATAGAACCATTTGTAAATGTGAAAGAAGAATATATTTCGTATTGATACTTGCAAGTGTTATAAAATAAACCTAGCACATAACTTTTTACACGAAAAAGGCCAGGAAGAACCCAGGAATAGGTCCGTTGCTAGGCAACATAATGTAAATGATGCTTTAATTATGGTGGCTGTATTCCAAAAATATTCTACAACATTTATTAACTTTAATAACATAAAACAATTTTTTCACAAAATTCATTTTAGCTTCAAAAGTTGTTTTCCTCATGCACCTTTAAACATCACAAAGATCAAAGATTTTTATGTGTATTTTTAATTACTTACTGGACACCATACTCACAAAATTATGTATATCTTTGTAAATAAGAAAGACACGACCTTCAAATTTTCAGGAATTACTTCTGATATTTCATAGATTCAGAAAATTAAAAAAAGTGAAAATCAAAAATTTGGTCAAGAAACCCCATTTTTGCATTCCATGACACATATATTAATGCGAATAATTTGTGCATTTTATTTGCATCAACGTGCCAATTATCCTCGTATAACTCTCAAATTCCTATAATTGACGGATAGCTCAAACGCTTGTTGTGCCAAATATTTTTTCACATTGATATTTGTCCTGTAACTTCAATAACAGGAGCAGAATACTTCATGTCATCAACATTGCAATCCCTGGGGCATGAAAATGCTGGCACGTCGGCATTACAGTTACTTTTTGAAACGTTTTTTTTTTTTTTTTCGAAATTGATATAAAACAATGAAATTTAAAATCAACTATCGGCATTCGAGGATTAAAAAAAATCACCGACAGAGCTTTGCGATTAATCATAAGGTAAAATGAACGATGAGCGGAGCATATTTGAGCGAGTATTGGATTTGCAACTCTGGCTGTCGCGAGTCAACGAAAGATAATTTGATTGGTTAAGAGAACCTGGCACGAGGGAATTATATTGTTTTCACGGATAAATATTCATTTTTGAAATACATCTGCGGATAAGTGAAAAAGTCATTACTTTTTACCAAACTAAATCAGAAACGCAGTATATTTTCTACATAAAAGTGAAGTGAATACGTAAAGAATAAATAAATAGTATGGAGCAAATTTTGAAATATCTGCTTTGCGCTGTTGTATGTCTGTCCTTTTTAAATGGTAAGTGAACGCTTATATTTTAGACTCTTTATTTAATAGTTTTTTTTAAATATATGGTGATGTAAATGATTATTTTAGAATATTTGGAAAACAGTTCACTTTCTCTTTTTCCAAAAATATAATTTCAATATATTTTATCGATATATTTATTAACTGTTTAAAAAAAAGATATTTTCATAATGTACATATGTAGGAATACTCAAAGCAAGTAGCATTTTTATTCAAAGTTAAACAAACATGTCTGCGAGAAAGTTATAATCATTGAACGAGATATATATTACATATCCTAGGCCTTGTTATCGACATTCCATATGATATATAAACTCAAATCATGATAGTCTTTTAAACAATAAAATGTTTTTCATGCACATTTAATAAGAAAGAGTACTCCGCAGGATAAATTATTAAAATTATAGTATAAAACAGCTATCATCTTTAGTTTACTATGTTACTAGTTGTTTTAGTTAAATCAAGTGAAATTAAAACAGGATTGTTTAGTTAAATAATGGGTTGTTAATTGAAAGTAAAAAAAACAAAACAAAACAAAAATATTTTAATATGGAGGTTTCAAGTTTAGATCGTCGTTGTTCAATAATGATTTTCTTTCTAACTAAAAAGCAGTGCAAAATTCTAGTACATTGTAATGATTTAAGTAATGTATGTTTTTTTATTTTAAGTGTGGATATGGTCAATTTGTTTTTCCTAAAGTATTTTAATAACAACTCTTATGGCCAACGTGACATTCATACAGACATGTAAAACTCGTAGTCCTGACACAGTCAGTGTGTAGTTTTCCTTAATATTCCACAACATGTTCATTCCTACTTGGCCAATACTGAATGTCATGTAAATGAATGCCCAATTAATTCCTGGACTAATCTAATTATCGTGATAACCATTACTGTCCAAATCGATGAGCACCAATGTTTATTTTGATATGGAAGACTTGCATTATGCCTTCTAGCATTTCATTTCCCATTGGTATACAGTTGTTCAGTTGTTACTCATTCAAAACTATTAAATGTCTTGTATCAAATATGGTGTGTTTCTTGACAGCAATTATAGCATGAACAAAGTCTTAATGTCGTATTTCAAAATTTCATTTTTTTTATTTATTTAGCATAAAAAGGTGTTATTAAGCTCCATATTTTCACTTAGAACGATGATTAATATTAATATAATTAAATGAATTCCTTTCGTTGAGTAGTACTTATATTTCGTAAAAAAAAATGAAGTTTTTGTTTTCAGTTATATGCGTGTGCAATTCTTTAAAGTAGAAAAATATTTTTAATTATGTATACATGCGTGCGCTGTATCCACAATAACTATTAAGTCTTAAACTTGCAGAAGGTTGGTCAACAATTGGCACATTTTCAGTAAGTACTAAAATATTGATAAAAATAAGAGAAATGTATCATGTGGTAATTTTAAAAAAAATATTTCTTTAAACAAAAATGATGATCGAATGAGAATGCATAAACTTTTATATGATGAATAGTAATATTTCGGTCAAGAACAGTTAATTAGCTGCTTTGTCGGATTTTGGAGGATCATATATCTCAGACATACAAACAACATACATATACATTTCCTTCCTGGTTGTTTGACACGTATAATAATAAAAGAAACAATATAATTTTAGTATGGACAAACTTACCGTGAGCGTTTCTACAATACGATATCTTTTCTCCATTTTCTATCATCCTGTTGTTTTCTTTTTTTTCAATAGTAGCATTACACCCAGCAATACAGTGTAGTGCTATTATATTTGATGAAGTCTCATAGGAGAGCACAATTGTTACAATTAGAAAGACAATTGACGCTATATTTCATATAACTGCTTTAGTTCAATCATAAAGAGACCCACAACAATGTCAATCTTTGGCTTTCAGTGCCTTTATTGCGTCATTTCGTAACATACAATTCTCTATCGTTCCTTTCTTATCAATGTTTAGCTATAATATTAAAATTTTCTGCTTTACTTGCAAACAAAAGAATAATGTCATTCTGAAGAAAATAAAACCGAAATTTATTAGAAATCTATCGATAATTGTCATAAATGTTTGCTCCATTTCGATATAATTTATGTTTCAAAAAAGGACAAAACGCCTGTAGAAATTAATTGATAAAAAATTTCAATATTTGATTGATATTATAATTATATACTTAACATTGGTTCTTTTACATAATTATTTAGCTAATTACTTATCAGCAAAGTTGTAAAAAAAACGTGATCAATAAAGAAGTCGTAATGAGTTGATGTCGATTTATAGATAAAAGTGCTTTCATGTTTAAATAAAAAACTATACTTTTAAACGATCTTGTGTAATACTCAGTGATTGATTCTGAACATTTCAAATAAAAAACAGACGCTAAATTAGGTAACTTTACATAATTAATCTTTTTTTAAATATCCTTTATCCTGACAAAACGCATTATAGCAAGAGACGTTATTTGCTAGTTTTAATGATTTCATATAAAAACATTTGAAAATATGCGTTGAACAAAAGTGTACAGTCATATAATATGTGTACAAACATTTTAGTTACAATCTTTCTTTGTAGGTATTGGTAAGTTCTAAATATTTGCAAAATATCATAAACACAATACGTTGCAGTACTAAGAATAAAACATGTTTATGTTCTGAGGAGCAAAATTCATTCAATCTAAAAGTACACACATGTTTACAAATAAATCTATGAAATAGTGTGTCTAGAAATTGTTGCCTATTAATTAGATATGAATTAAGTTCTTTTCCTACATAAAGTAGTTTATCCGTTTTTAAGTCATCTTTTTTGGATATATGAGACGAGCCTTGAAGTGGAACTTTGCTAAGTAAACGTAATCTTTAAAATATTATCACTAAAGTGTCTGCTCAAAATGTCATATCTTGTTGGGGTTTTTGGGGGGTTTTCTTATTATTTTTTTGACTTTAGGTAATGAACTAGAATAAAGCCAACGTTGAAAACACACAAATCCTTTAAAGGTAGTTTAGACCTTAACATGCTAACGGCAACTTGTTCTGACTAAATTCAGCAGCATTTTTTTATCATAGTATTGCTCAGTGATTTAGTCAGTACCTTTCTATTTAGCTATTTCCTTGAAGTGAATTGGTTTATGACGAAAGGTAGTACGTACCATAGTACTATAAATAATCATTTTAAAGTATTATACGTAATGACAAACCATGAAATAATTATATATGGACGTTAATGATCATTGTGAGATACATAATTTGAGATGACATGCCTTTGTTAAGAAGGTATGAATAAATTGCTATGAAACAAAATATGATTATTATTCATATACGTGGGTTGTCCCAATATTCCTTGACAAGATTGTTTAAAAGCTAAATAAAATAGGTACGAATTTGATATTTTGATATGTTATAAACCCATATACTTGAAACATTTTTACAAATTTATATAGCAAAATATCAACAAACAACAAAAATATGCCGTTAACACCATTACAACTATCTGAATCGCGGCGCACGTCAAACGGCAAAGACGAGTTAAATCTCTATTAGGCACCTTTCTCAAATACTCTCAATGGCTTTCAACGCAAAAATGGTGCAGCTTTACCTATAAATCGTCAATTACAGACTTAAATCATGTGGTTGTTAATGTCTGTTGAATGTATGGATGGCATACATTAATTTTTGCAATACGCGAACTTCCGGTCTCGTTGCACCTTCTTTTAGCTGTAGGAAAAAGGCGACGGAGATCGGTCTTCCTATTCGTGTTTTCCTTATTTTCGCTTTTAGTACTGCAGAACTCTGGTTCCGTTCATGCATTTAGTAAACAAATGCTCAGGATATGTTGCTAAACAGTTCTTTTTGAAAATCGTAACATCTGACATCTCGAAATACTCGAGAAAACTGAGTGACCTGTTCACTGCGCCGCAAATTCTTCGAACGTCGCCATTTTAACTTTCCTATTTTCTATGAGATATTTTCATTTATCCGTATCTTGTTCGTTTCTTGAGTTATTTAACTAAGATTTTCTGAGATGATGTAAACATAGCAGCAGAGGAAATCAACGTAACATTGTGCTGACACATTATCAGATATTTGAAATATACGTTATTAAGTTTAGCCCATCCATAACAAAATGCAAATTATTTGATTGCGCCGGCAACTGAAACCAATGCCGTTAATACTGAAAATTTCTAAGTAACTAAAGTAAATATTTTGAAAATGATTTGTTGTAATGTTAAGTAATAAACTTAACGGTTATATGTGTGAATTATTATCTATTGGCGTTAAAAATGAACCGTCTATAAAATTTGTCACGGACTTTAGGGACAACCCTCGTATATGTCCAAATTAAGCCATTTTAAACTCTATCAAATATTTTTCAAAGACTAGTTGATAACAGTATCCAAATGATGCAGCTTTTATTGTTAATATTGATATTTGAAATACTTAATAAATATATGCCCATTGTAGATCAGTTCACTTTGAATAACTTAATTGAAAACAAGCCCATTTAAGATATTTAACATAGGCGATAAATATGTCTGATGAAAAATAGCTTTATACAAGCATTTTCATAACGATATTGAAAGGTATTGAATCTTTTCTTGAAATGTTCACTAAAAACAAGTGTTTGAAGATAATAAGTTAGATTATTACTTTTATAAAGTAAATTATCTTAATGCTATTCAAGCTTGCCATGTTGTAACTAAACATTGTTTTGTTTTTTTGTTTTTGGTCTTCAAGTGATCTTAATACAATATTCTAGATTTTGATTTTCTTTTATTCCGAATGCATATTTGTGTCACCAAAGCTTGCAACCATTTATAAGTAATGAAACGAAAGATAAAATGAATGCAACAAAGACGAGGCAGCAAGAGTTCTTTCATAAAAACAAATCTCTTACATTCTCAAGATTACAAATTCAAGAGTCGTGACGAATTCTACGAAATTAGATATAATTTAAGGTGTAAAACCTTTGTCACTTAGATGGTCCTTTACACTTTGGAAAACTATAATTCCCTAATGGTTGTTGTCACACGTTAAATTAGTCAGTAATATGTTCTGCTTAAGATGAGGTTTTTGTGTGCATTTTTCTAATAACGTTTCGATTTTTCACATTTTTCTGGTTTTTAATTTGTGTCATATAGCAGTTTGAAGCAAACTGTGTTTCTCTAGGCAATTTTTTTTTCTTAAAATCCTAATGTCAAGATGCTGACAAAAATGATGCAAATGAATCATTTCTCTGTGACATTTTCGATGTTTTTATTTGTTTGTTTGTTTGTTCCTATGTGTGGAAGAAATCCAGCTATCTTACGAGATACCAGCTATTCTATTCAGATAGCACGCGTATCGGAATAAATGTCCAGAGGGGCATAAGTTGCCTTGCTCAACATCACTTGCAACGTTGAACAGAAATCTAAAGAATATGAACTGTTTCTTTTGCAAAGATAAAGGCTACATTCTTAGAATTTCCGTTCAACAATCTTGGTGAATGAATATATTAAAATTATATTTCAACATAACAGGATGTTATGATACCACAGCGGTAACTACAATAAACTTTAATAGCAAACAATGTCAGTCGGTAGAATTCTTTGCAATTAATGTCAAAACAACATCGTCAAGTCTTAAATAAATGTCTTTAATCAATGTTTGTCTACGAGAGACATTCATGTTTAAGACAGTCAAATTGTCCATGATTAAACCTGTCATCTCCTAACACAGGAATCCGGCTTTCTATGATTAATTGTATAATGTTACAGAAAATTAGTACATCATACAACACCGCATATCAGTTTCTGAACAAATATTATAGGTATAAAAACAGTTTCTCTTTTTGTATTTAAAGGAATTTATCATTAAAAATGTACAATTTCTAGTTATAATCAATTTTTATGCTTCCCCTTGTACAGAATATATTTGACTTTTTTTCCGAATTATGATTGTTTCCGTTTCCAGTATATGAATGCTTTTTTAAAGAACAACTTACAACTTTATGCAAGAAGTTTTATGACAAGGTAACAACTGTCTGACAAATACTTGATTACTTATAATGCTTAAGGATAAAGGAAATCTTAATCAGCCTTTATGTGTATATTTAACCATTTGCCTGCAGGCGGAATCTGTGCCGTTTGATCATGGTCGGTCTTGCTAATTGTTCGTTATTCAGTCAGTATTCATTTAGAATTTTTTCCTTAAAGTATTAACAGTTTAGTCAGGATTGAATGATTAAATTAAGATTTAGCGTGATAATATGTAATATAATCAAGGTCACTTCATGATACTTTTATAAGGATAAAATCACATTATCATTTTTGCTTACAAGTTTAAAAAAAAAAATTATTTACAAATTCTCTTAAATTGCACATAATTTTTAAATAATTATATGATTAGGGAACAAAGTTTTTACTACAATTATCTATTTTTAATGCAATATATGATTGGGGAACAAAGTTTTTACTACATTTATCTATTTTTTTAATGCAATATATGATTGGGGAACAAAGGTCCTACTACATTTATCTATTTTTTAATGCAATATATGATTGGTGAACAAAGGTCCTACTACATTTACCTATTTTTTAATGCAATATATGATTGGTGAACAAAGGTCCTACTACAAGTGTCTATTTTTAATGCATTATATGATTGGTGAACAAAGTTTCTACTACAATTGTCTATTTTTTAATGCAATATATGATTGGTGAACAAAGGTCCTACTACATTTATCTATTTTTTAATGCAATATATGATTGGTGAACAAAGGTCCTACTACATTTACCTATTTTTTAATGCAATATATGATTGGGGAACAAAGTTTTTACTAAAATTATCTATTTTAAATACATTATATGATTGGGGAACAAAGTTTCTACTACAATTATCTATTTTTTTAATGCAATATATGATTGGGGAACAAAGTTTCTACTACAATTATCTATTTTTTAATGCAATTCTTGTTTAATATGGAAAGGACAAACAAATATCAGAACGAAATCAATCTTTTCATCTTTCATTGCATTATTTGTTTCTTTCTTTTCATTGCATAATTTGATTCTTAATTACTGTGTTAAATATGCTCAGGTCATGTCAATATATCTTATCTTTTTATGGCACATTAGAAGAATAAAGAAAAGAAAATGAAATGAAAGAAAACGTATCAGCAAATACTAAATTGCAATAATAAATATATCAGACGTTTTGTACAGGTTCAAATATCTTTTAGGTCGTTTAATAAGTGCTTATATACCATTTGGTTATCTCTTATCAATTCGATCTAACGTTAGATAACTGTCAAAAGATATATATTTATCCATTCTACTTATTACAAATGAAATGTTATTTGATAAAATGATATCACATGTATAATTAATTACATTACCTGACAATAATGTGATCAGTCTCATGAGAACCAGGTTAACGAACTCGTAATTTCATGAATCATTCCCTCATAGAAGCAATCCAATTGAAGGCATCTAAAATGAAACATAAATGTAACTCCTTAAATAGTCGGTCTTTTTCTGAAATGACAATTCAGCATTAAGTATCATGACAGTTGTGTACTTTACAGAAAAATTAAGTTTATATTTATACAATTGTTAGACTGCGATAATTTATGGCAATATTCAAATTATTTAAAATGTATGTATCATGGCATAAATATGGTTATTGACTGGTTTCAATATTGCGTGTTTTTGTATCTTTTGATTATATAATTATAATATCATAACCAATATCAACACTATTGGAAGCTCAAGACACATACTTTATAACAGTAACATTGGAAGGACAAACATGAGTATTACATTTCTTAAATAATAGTTTTAGAGCATATTAGATGTGCCATAACTGAAGAAAGTAGCGCTAATTGTGAAATCATTTGGCATAAAAGCGGACAAATATACTGTAGTATTTTTACTTCCATACAAAATAGTCAATCGCAATTACTGAACTTAGTGCCGAAAAGCAACATAAGAAAATATGGTTCAGATAATTGTCATATGAGCAACGTTTTAGAAACTATAAAAGTACACCAAAAATTAAAAACTTTTATGAAATCAAAAAAACATTTTTTAGGCATATCAGGCCTTTAAACATATGGCTTCCTGGTTTTTGATGCAATAATTATATAATTGACGTAATTCGATCAAATATCATTTCTGTTAATTCATAATGATCTGGTCCTCAGCACATTATTCAATTACTCGCAATTTAGCAAACAATGTGTTTTTTATACCATTTTTTTATGCGTTGCAGAGATACATAGTGATATTCATAATTAAAAGATATAACTGATATCAAAACTTAGATTTTTATATCAGAATTTGTGTTGATAGAGAGCTTAAAGGAAACATGCAAATCGAGGCAAGAAAAGGAAATCACGGACTGGATTATACCTATTCTGACCTACCTTTTATGATGAAGGTAACACAATCCACATATCCTGAAAATGACTTGAAGCTTGCTTTAATGTAGTCACCAGCATTGGTTAATGATTAAACAGGGGTAAAATATTGAATTTTATGGAAAGAGCAAATGTTACAAGTGGGCCATTTACTTCGATGACACGGAAAGGGAACTTTATATATTTATGTTTGAACACAAAAGAGCAAAACGTTTTTTATCAAAATTTAATTTTTAGAAATAACAATACGAGTGCCAATAAGTTTTGGACAAACGCTTTTTATACAAAATACTCAACGGACTTCTAATATTTTACTGTTTTAATAATCCATTGCTAAGCACAGATGCGGAAAAACAGCATGATATCATTTAACTTGAATATGAATAGAATAAAAATATGTAGAGCTATACCTTTCATAAGACTACCTTACTGAATACCGTCCTAAATTCTTAAATAGAACAGAAAACCTATTGATAGGTTTGAATTGAGGGATAAACTATTGTTCTCAAATTATTTATAGATATTTGTATATTTCATAATATGCCTTGACGTAATTTCATATAAGCGTCTGGTTGTCACATTATAAATGCATTATTGTTTACAAAATGAAAGTTTTGAAAACGTGTCTACCTCAAAATTGTACTAAAGAATTGGTTACTTCTGTGTTGTCATATATTGCACGTTCTTGCTCCAAATACAACAAAGCAATCATCTACGAACCATGATATTTTTGAAGGCATTGTTTAACTTATCCTTTGAATGGAATATCCCAATGTATACCAATGTATGTATCTATCCTTCAATAAAATGTTAATTGTTCTAACGTATTGTCTATCTACTTATTAAACTGTTAAATACAATGTGACACATTTTTGTCATATTGCTGGTGACCAAAATACATGAATTTGATTTGTACATCAATAGTATTTTAAAACTTGTAATTAATTGTAATTTTATACTTAACCTTTATCTGCTTAATTTGTGTAATATGATTTTTTGCTTTCTTTGTATTAAAGCTCTGTTTGTTCGATTCCCGACAGGGACTTTGGATCTTTTCATGTGAGGAAGCTGTCCAGGTAGTTTACGGAACGTCGGTAATTTTACTCAAGTGCACGTTCGTGCCTGAAATAATACATGAAATGGCACCTAAGAACTTTCTCCATCAGTAAAACTGGACCCCATATGACCTATACAGTGTAAGTGCGGAGTAAAACACAATAAAACGTGTCAAACCAGCTTTGGGTTAATATCAGTCTATTTAAGTTTAAAAGATTTCAGTATAAAAGTTCAAAACCTGACTCACA
This sequence comes from Ruditapes philippinarum, assembly GCF_026571515.1. Taxonomy (NCBI): domain Eukaryota; kingdom Metazoa; phylum Mollusca; class Bivalvia; order Venerida; family Veneridae; genus Ruditapes; species Ruditapes philippinarum. The sequence continues at coordinate 102,517 of NW_026855344.1, forward strand.
AATGGTAATAAGTTTGGTAAGACTGCACCGATGTGTCTAGCTATGACTGGTGACAATGGGTCAAGAAAACTGTCCGTCTGCAATAGCAGTTTAGTTAGTAAATGATTTTTAATGATTCATAATTAAATTTTTAATTTGTTGTACAAGTAAACTAGGTCTGTCAACATATTTAAGATTAACTGCTAGATATATTTTTTACAGATTTAATATTCATAAAGTTTGTGCGCAACAGCAATTTTAAAAAGGCAAATGTGATTGTGTAAAAGTCCATTATTATTCAAAACAAAAGTCAAATTTATTCGTTCTTTTTATCAATATTCAACAAAACATTTTGGGTTTTTTGTTCCCTGTAGCAAAATGTCAAATGAAATAATCTCAAAGTGCTTGCTTCATATATTCTACTTTGTGCCAAGCAATTTATTTAAAACGTAAAACACATAATTGTAGTTTTCTCGAGTGAATATCATGATGATGGATGCTCTGAAAGTTTTGACACATTGTATGTTCGCAGACAAACTAACAATATTTGTCACAAAAAGTATTTGCAAAATTCTGTGAAATATCTATCTGTTAATTGTTTGCAAAAGTTGCTGTAGGTAACATTGTGCTTTTAATGTTTTATGTTTACTGTCCACAAAGTAGAAGATTGTCGTGTGTGTGTGTACAAATTTTGTCTCTTCAAACAAAAATGGAGAACATAAATATAATAGAATTTAACAAATTTATAACGTTACGTTAAATTGTATTGCTTAACAGAATTCTGCACAAAAATGTCATTGGGTCATTATAATTATATAATTGTTATCACCTTTAAAAATAATGCATGAAGTGATGATCAGATAGTTTTAATGTGACGATGCTATCCAGCTAGCTTTATATAATGTTGGTGGTTCTACTCAGGTTCCCGTTTTTGTCTGAAATAATAGACAGATGAGCACCCAAGGTCTTCTTTCACCATTAAAGCTAGAAACTGACCTTATGACCATTACAGTTATGCGAATAGACATAATACAGAAAAAGGGGATAAAAAATAAAGGGTAATGTTTCACTTAAATGCATTAATAAATATCTAATAGTTGATTATATCTATAATTAAAAGCATATGGATATAGTTTCTCCAAAATAGTTTAATATTAATACGACAATCTGAAATAAGACATAGATTTCTTCATTAGAAAGAAAAAACATCATCGTTAATGTTTATTATTTGTCACAGGTCATGCTCAGAATATATTTTGCTACGTGAGCATTTCTAGCTGTTGTCTTTTCTCCCTTTTTTCAATGCATAACAATTTTACTGTAGGATCTATGAGAGAACAATATTTCGTAAAGCACAATTTTGTCAGTGTGTTTTTTTTAATTCCTGTTAACTAATTTGTTAATTAATTAATTAATTTAGACGTTATGTTTTAAATAATTCCATTTGTATTTTTATTTCATTGATATCTCATTTATAATCAAAACGGAAGGCAAATATCAAATGTGTTAATTAGTTAATTACTTAATTAATTAAGTAATTAATTAATTAATTTAGACGTACTGTTTTCAATAATTCTATTACTATTCTTATTACATTGATATCTCATTTGTAATCAAAACGATAGGCAATTATCAAATGTGCCTATCATAAATCATTGGTTTGACATGGCATTTAAACAGAATAGTATAATTGATAACGAATACGAAATTAAATATGTAAAATGCAATCAATTCATGTCTAATATAAACACATATACAAATCCCAATGCAGCCTTTAATATTGCGATTAACCAGATAAAATTTACTCATTTGTTATCATAAATTTGCATTGTAGAGGCCCATTGTGCCCAAGAAATGCTTTTCTTTTATTTCTCAAAAGCTTTTATTTTTGGTTAAAAAATATTAATTAAAAAAGGTACTCACTGGCCAATTACCTTAACGACCTTTTTCTTCTGTTGCTTTGTGGCTATTAGTATAGTTATAGTTATAGTGATTTAGTATTCAGTATTTTGTATGGAAGTAAAAAATTACATTGTTTACATTTCTCTACTTTTATGCAAATAATTTCATATTAAGTGCTTATTTCTTTAGGTGATACACATCATCAAACATGCTGTTAGCCGTTATTGCAACGTCATAAAACTCATGTTTGCCCCTTCAAAAGATGACACAAATCATTCGTTTTCCAGGAAATAATATGCTTTTAAATGTTCTAGGCTAATTGTTTCCACTTTTTCGACAAAATTCTATCCATCCATCCACTCAAAAGTCTAAAACACGAGGGACAGATATTCCTCAACGAAACCACATAAGAGATATTTTATTCTGGCATATTGTACAATATTTTAAATGTTTATCCTTTATAAAAAAAATGTTCACGTAAACTTATGTCATTCCAGCCATTAGAATTTTATCTAAATAGCGTATGTATTTATATCTGCATTCGTTACGTCAAAATGACGTCATCTTTAGCATGTAGTATATTAATTACTACGCGGCGTCATTTGGGAGTGTGCGGCTCATCTGGTTTCCCTATACTAAATGAAATGTCCAACATGTGATTAACAAACAGAAACACCAGTTTGTGGTAGAATAACCAATCTCAAATACTTCTCAAAACAATTGCTATCAATATTCAACCATATATCATAGGTTTTCAATTTTAATAAGCCTTTATCACGATATATTTCAAGAAGAAATGTATAAAATTCTTCTTGTAATCAAATTACCTTTTACCCTTGTGCAAAATATTTTTCATATTTTCTAGAATTATGACAAATACTTAAAGTTAATACAAGGTTTGCAGTAGATTTAAAGAAATATCTGCTAACTTTGAAATAACAAATGAGATATTATCATATTTTTTCAAGATTTAATTTTGAAGCGGTAAGCATTATCAGTAATGATTATTTGAAATAGTTTATAAACATAAAGGAGGGGATTGATAATTGTAGTGTATTTGGGTTTCGTCATTGTTGTTTTAGAGCACTTTTAATTTGATATTATGAGTTTGAATTATATAAAAAGCTTATACAAACGAGTCTAGCATGAGTATATGAGGGGAACATATGGTGAACGCTTTATAACTTATGACTTCGGACCAAGTTCTGGTTATTGGTATGCGAAATATCATTGCATTTTTTGTTTATGAAAAAGTCGCAGTTTTATGGATTGTATTATAATGAAAAGTATAAAATATAAAAAAGTTCGCAATGTTTACCTAAAAAGAGGCTCAATCAAACCGAGCCTGCAACATTTTCAATTTTGCCGAGTTTGGCTTTCTTTAAGGATTCTTAATTTCTCTATTTATCGTCACATCAGCGTTTTTTGTGTCGTGTGGAGGCTGTAAAAAGTCGACCCGTACATTCAATTAGAGATGTTATATTTTCAATCCTTAAAGATCGTTCAGCACTACTTTATTGTTGTGCTTGTGTTAATTTTGTTCTTTCTATTCGGCTATTTTCTTGTTGGGTGGTTCGATTATTCCCACTTGAATACTGTTGAATCACCCTTAGGATGTGTGGCCTGCTTTTCTTTAATTTGTCTTTTGATATCTTATCCACGATATGCAGGCTTCGTAACCTCTGATCCCCTTCCAAAATTCCATTTTATTTAGTTCCGCCCATTATTTTCTCGTTTAGGGCACAAACATTTTTTTTACTTTGGGACCATATGTCGCTTTTCATGGAATGGCACATAAGTGTCACATTGAAGGTTCCATAATAACCGCCATATGAACACATCTGCGGATGTTTCAAAATTCAAAATTGTACCAGTTCATGTTAAATGTTGAATTCTGGTGCTAGGAGGCGTGGATTATAATTTGCACTTTCCATTACCGTTCATGAACAGGCTCAATTAAATCGAGTCTACAACATTTTCAATTTTGCCGTGTTAGGCTTTCTTTAGAGATTCTTATTTTCTCTATTTTGTAATTATATATTTATATAATTGATACAGAAGTACAAATGAGATGCATTTTCAGGAATTGTTATTTTGCAATACACAGTGAGTTTTTTCAAAAAAGTAAATGAACTTAGTTTTTCGCATTTGTATAAGCATATGCAGTAAACATAATTATAAGTAATTTTTATACAATGCAAGAAAATTCCAAAATTATTTTATTTTTAAACAAAACACTCATTGTACAGTAAAGGTAAGGACCAATGAAGTACACCGATTTGTTAAAGGTATATAAAGATATATTTCATTCAAGTTGTTAATTCATATCACGATCTATGGTCTGCGCATTCAAATTCATCAAGTACTTAAATTATCCTTCCCAGCAAATACAAGTACACATATACATGTTTTGTGAAATAACTTGTTAATAATGATCGATTTAACACTTTGAAATAATACAGATTATTATGAACCTTTTCAATAAGTTTTTTTTTCATTTAGTTTTAGACAAATCACCATTTTGTAGCACTCAACTTTTTGTTAATGGGCACAGTAAGGCTATTTTGTTCTCTTCGTATTAGGAAGATCTATGGTTGGATCACAAGCCTTAGGGTATTGTCAATCATAAAAGAATTTCCAGAACTGTCCTATTTTAAAGGAATATTTTTATAAATAACAAGTAAGTGTGTGATTTACAGTATTTTTACGAGGGATGGTATTTTGCTGTTACTAACAAACCTATATGCTATTTAGTTTATTACCCGGAACAAACACTTCATCGGGACACTGTTTCTAAAGGTTTTTAATTTTCAAATTTTTACTGTGAAAAAGTTCCGTTACTTATGTAACAGTACAAAAGTTTTAGTGACATAATACATTTGATTAAACAGTAAGAATAACTCCCATTGGCCTTTGGGAAATTAGCGTTACAAATATTATGAGGGGTAATAATGTAAAAGTGATAAAATGATAATAAATGCATAATTAATTAGATAACTGGGCAATAACCCTTTGGGTATAGCTTAAGCAGTGTCAATGACCTCTTTAATTACAGAATTAATTATCTTATATATAGACAATCCAATTACTATCAAAGCATCTGGAATGAAAGGCAACTATGTTTCTCCCGTTCATATTATTGTTTCTTGTTTTCCACAATATTTACTTAAACATGAACTATTTGCAGTTTTTCTTTGTAATAGTTAACTTAATCATACTAAGGATTAAACACAATCCTTTAAAAAAAACTATTTCATAAGCGTCGTTCGATCCCACTAGCTTGGTGTTGGTTAACAGGTTTACAAGATAAAAATATTTTTTAAAAACTTATTAATTAAGTAAATTTAGTATTTTATCTAAATTGTACCAAAATGAGTTGTTGTTTTTTGTTTTATTTCTTTGATAGATCACATTGCTTATAAACAATTTATTTCATATAAATCATCATCGCGTTTATCACATAAAAAACAAAAGCACTGAGGCCTATCTACATTGCCCTTTATCTGCTGTTAAACGAATTGAATATGGCAATCTGGTGTCTAAAAATCCGAAAATGCTCATTTATAATAAAATGTCGTGTTCAAAACTGTAACGGAACTAGGTAAGGTAGATCAATATGAAAAATATCATTACTGTCGACATATTGATAAACGAATGCTGAAAAGAAATATCACATGCCTATAAGAATAAAATGGATGCATTTCTGAAGATTAAAGTATCTAGAGAAATGGAATCTAGGGACAACTTGTTGTTCTCATATGATCAATAAATGGTTTGATGTTACATAATATGTTTTGTCTTAATTTGATATAAGCGTCTAGTAGTCACATCATGACAACATTGTTGTTAATAATTTTGAAAACGTATCCTGAACAAAACTATTACAGAAAAAATTGCTGGCGTCTGTCGTATTTACTTTGTGATTATATATATTTAAGTTTTTTTCTGACAAGAAAAAAATAGAAATTTCTGATATTTTTTGTCCCCCGAGGAATTTAAGAACCGTACATCGTAGCGCATTTTAAAATAAAATTAGTTTTCGCTTGTGTACATCCAAACTGGCGATTTATATTTAATTTGTTCTCTTCATAAACTGTCATATCACGTTGTTTCCATATTTTTCATATTTTTTACACTGAAAAATAATAAAAATCATCATTGTAATTGAATATACATGGGTATTATAAATAAAAAGAATAAATTGTCCCAATACAACAATAATTTTTAAAAATTAGTGTCATCATGTAAAAAATATTTGACAAACTGAATTTAATTTAGCAAAATATATTACATTGTACTAATTAGTTTTTACAGTTTTTTATTGTACGCATTCAATACTGTTTTGTACTAGAAATACTTTAATGTTAACTATAGATGCATCTACCATCAATGTTTAATGGAAGATAAAGGACTTATACACTAATGCTTACCATTTGTATATTATATGGGATGTATATTGGATGTTTTTCGTCATTTGTTGCTATAAACGTATCTCACAAATTCAAACTTTTCGTACAATGAATAGTATGAGAACTACGTGTTTTAACACCATGTGTTTCGGCAGACAGATTAGTGATATTTGGCAAAGCATTTGCAAAGTACTGACAATTTGTCTGTCATAAACAATATTATGATAGGTGTCCCTAAAGTGCAATTAGTTATATATTGCTCTGATTGTTTACTGTTTTGGTTAAAAGTTATGAAACTGTGTTGTTCACGAATTTACAGGTGTGTCCAAAGTATTAGTACTAATATGTTCTCATCAAACATAAATGAAAAATTGACAGTATATTTGACAGCATATTTACCTATTACTCATTGGTGAATCACTTTATGAAACTTATATATATTGACAAAGTAAAGAGATATTGGTACTGTAAAAATAAGTTTAAAAATATATAAACGATACTCATTTGATATTAACAAATGGATATGCTACTACATGAAAAGATAATAACAGTGCAAGTTCAATCCTCCAATGAATGAAAACAAACAAAAACATAGATAAAGTGGCATTATATGTCTCTCTTTTTTAGCACTGTGTGCGCAAAGACTGTGTGTGTTTGTTTTTTTTAATTAATTCTGTTTGGTTATTTGCGCCGCGTGTAACAATGTTTGATATCATATTGACCACCTTGTTGGCTTTTTTTATATCTTACCATTACGAATTTTCTGCAAGTGACCAACTACTGACACGACATGGTTTGTGAATCAATGACCATAAGACTTAATATCAGAGATGTGTTGTCACGCATAAATTTCTCCCCGTCCAAGGTTTGAACCATCTTCCCAGGATTCAAAATCATTATTGAGTAAAGCGGGAGACATGACAATACATATATTTCCTTTTCCTATTCCACCAATAAAGTTAGCCAAAATTACATTAAACGCAATGCATCTTAGCATTAAATCTCTTATAAATGTAAAATTTAACCAGAATTATCTATTTTTTGGTTAATTTCCGTACACATACAAGGTAATATTTTTGCAATAGCTATCTTTTGTTTCCTTTAAATTGTGCTAATTTAATTAATTTTAAAGTTATTTATAGATAAATGTTTAGATGTAAAATGTTACCTTATCAATAAAGGATACAATTTCCTGCAACGTCAACAAAGCTGTGTAAAATGTTTGGCTAAAACGATTAAAACTTTAATAATTGATAAAACAGGGAATGAGCAATTGCTAATATAACGCTTGACACATACAAAAATCTGTTTGGCATTTTAAAAATAGTCATGATTGACAACATACGAAGTTGAAAGTTTAATAGGGCAATTTATCCCACGCTTTCCTAATATAATTATTAAATCCCAATACACAATTCAATTGGCAATACAATAAAACACAACTGATAATTAAGAAAATTAATTCATTCGTTACAATGTTTGCAAATCTCATCTTCTCTCAAATATATTAACCATCAAATCTCATTCATCTATAAACAAAGTACATAAATAAATTGTATTCAACTTTATCAAAATCATCACCAATTTGATCTTTGTTTTTATATTTAATGAGATATACATGATATATCCGTTAAAAGAATATGATCATATGATAGAATTTAAGTCATTCTATGAGCTCGTGCTGCGAACATTTTCTTACGTTGCTAAATACAGTTGTCTTTAAATGTATATTCATTGTTTAAAACATTAATTATGAAAACATTTTGCTCTGAATGTTTCCTTTTTCTGATTTAAATTTATAGAACTGTGTTGTCCCCAAAAATTAAAGATGTGTCCAAAGTGTCAGTACGAATTTATTTTCATTAAACATAAATGAAAAATTGTTAAATATGCTTCTGACAACATATTCACTTATTCGCATTGGTCAATCATTATATGAAAGTTATAGATATTAACAAAGTAAAGAGATCTTGGTACTGTTAAAATAAGTTTATAAATATATTCATGATGACAATCAGATGTAATCAACAAATGAATATACTTCTCCTTCAAAAGATAACAATCCCGGGAATAAGGTCAAGAACGTAGATAAAAGACATAATGTGTCTCTCTTCGGGTTGTATTAGCACTGTGTACGACAAAATATTGTGTGTCTGTTGTTTAATTGTTTAATTTGGGTTTTTGTGCCGGTTGTAACAAATTTTGATATCATCTTGACCACCTTACGGCCTTCCTTTAGAACTGTTTGTTTGATTGGTTTTACGACATCGCCAATTTATCCGCATGAGACCGACTATTGTACCAAATGTTTCTGCAACAATGAACACAAGACTTTATGTCCACCAAAACATTGGGCCAAATGAAAAACGCAATGCGTCCTAGCATTCAATTACCAGTATAATCTTTTTGGGACATTATACCAAGCTAATATTTTGTTATAGCAATTTTTTTGTTTCCAATAATTTGTGCTTACTTAATTACTTTTAAGGTTACTTGATAAATGTTCAGATGACAATGTTACCAAATCAAATAAAAGGATACATTTTCCTCCAAAGTCAACAAAGCGGTGTGACATGTTTGGCGAAAACAAATTAAAATTAAATAATTGATAAAACAGGGAATTAGCAATTGCTAATATAACGCTTGACACATACAAAAATCTGTTTGGCATTTTAAAAATATTCATGATTGACAACATACGAAGTTGAAAGTTTAATAGGGCAATTTATCCCACGCTTTCCTAATATAATTATTAAATCCCAATACACAATTCAATTAGCAATACATAAAAACATAACCGATAAATAAGAAATTAATTCATTCGTTACAATTTTTGCAAATCTCATCTACTCTCAAATATATTAATCATCAATTCTCATTCATCTATAAACAAAGTATATAAATAAATTAGATTCAACTTTAACAAAATCATCACCAATTTGATCTTTGTTTTTATATGTTATGAGATATTTCCGTTAAAAGAATATAATCATATGAGAGAATTTAAGTCAATCTAAGCACTCTTGCTGTGATCATTTTCTTGCTTTGCTTAATCGTATGCTTCATTGTTAAAAACAATAATCAAGAAAAAATGTTTAGAAATCTAATTTTTAAAACAAAAGTCTTATATATCGATTATATGTGTTATCGTCAGAATAACATTTTTTTCGACATTGTTTTCAGATAAAGAGACTGTAAAGAAAATAAAAAAGAATCTTCTTCAAAGTTGAAAATTGTCAAATTAAAACTGATTGATAATATGATATAACGGTCTTGTATCGTCACAGTTTCTTTCCAAGCCAGGAAATTAAATCAAGATTTCTTATGTTGAATTGTTCAATGTCAATATTTGAACCAATTCCAAATCTGAACGCAGTTTTCTGATTTATTCAAACATATTTTACGCGCAACTCGTATCTTTGAAATTATGTTTCAAAAAGCCATGAAAGATTTTGAGACTTTTTATCAGTTTTTCAAGTTTCGACGGCTTAACTAAGTGTGTTAATGCCACTTGAGTTTAGGTAAAGTTTATATAGGCAACGTCTTTTTTTCTTACTGAAGAAATAAAATCAAGGATAAATGTCTAAATCGCTTGAATTAATAGACAAAAAATGTAACAACAGTGAGATTTGGTCTTGTAATACTTCTCACAATTGCAAAATGGCACTTAATACCTTCAATTTCGATTTTAACGCATGATCACAAATACTGATTACGATGCTATTAAATACATAGTACCTTTTTCAATAAAAGAATGAAATGATTACTAGTAATTGTTATGTTATTTAGGCTTGGAGTTAGCGTTTACTTATGAACATCTTTGATAGTAATGTTGTGGTAAGATTCAATTAAGATGGTATCCCCCACTCGAAAGAACATACGACCTGAAACAAGATGGCCGAGTTCGGCTCTATGTGGAGCCAATAAACTATTCAACAATGTGGAAAAATAACAACATTGGAAAGCAGAAGCACTACTTTAATATTACTAATTTTTAGAGACATTTGCTTGCTAAACATTTGATATTTTATGTGATGTATGTGTGTGATACATGTAAATCAAATGGGTATCTGTCTTGATTTAAAGTGTCTTTATTCACTGAAAATATATTAAAACAGCTTGATGGATAACACATAATTTCTTGTAATCACAAAGTAATAAAATATATAATTATAATAAAAAGAGATATACTGATATGCATAAATGAAATTTAAAAGTCACAGAAATGCTGTATCACTGAGCATCGTTTCGTAACGTTTCTAACGTCGAAAATCAAAGTCATATGTACCAGTTAAGGCCTCTTACATATTGGATTTGATAAAATTTAGACAAACTATTATGCATAGCTCTAACTGATTTTGATGACGATAATTTTAAAACATTGCGCGTCGTTCAATCACATTAGTTTGGTGTGGTTAAAGGGTTTAGAGCAAAAGAGACAAGATAAAAATGTGATACTATTTGAATTATTATTTATATGTAAACTCTGAGTTTAAGCACGCATCATTCTGGTACAACTACAACATGGCTAAAAAATAAAAAAAAAAAGTTTCTTATTTCCATGAAGTTGCAATTTACATCAATTCGTTTTACGTATTCCTATCTTAATTGTACTATAATTAGATGTTGTGTTTTATTTTATTTCATTGATAGAAATTTATTAATCCGATAATGTATTTTCTGAAAGAGTTTAATTGACAAAGGAATTAGAAAAAAAGGTTGGCAAATAGAATGAAGATATTGCTAAATTCGTAAGGTAAACGAATAATGTGACAAATTTAAGTGAGCTCTTTTCTGTTATAACAATTTTGTTGGCATGTTTAGGGTTCCTAAGGGCAATGAAAATTAGCTGCAACGGCTATTAGCGTTCGATTTGATTTATTGCGTGGTCAAGGTAGCATAATCAACATATCACATTGCTGACTAACGATTGACTTTATATAAAACTCATCATCCTGTTTATCACATCGTAAAACCAAATACTTGAAACCAATCTACGTCACCCTTTATCTGCTGTTAAACGAATTGAATTGGGCGGTCTGGTGTCTAAAATACGAAAATAATCATTTATAATAAAATGTTATGTTTAAAACTGTAACGGAACTAGGTAAGGTAGATCAATATGAAAAATATTATTACTGTCAACATATTGATAAACGAATGCTGAAAAGAAATATCATATGCCTATAAGAATAAAATGGATGCATTTCTGAAAATTAAAGTATCTAGAGAAATGGAATCTAGGGACAACTTGTTGTTCTCATATGATCAATAAATGGTTTGATGTTACATAATATATTTTGTCTTAATTTGATATAAACGTCTGGTAGTCACATCATGACAAAATTGTTGTTAATAATTTCGAAAACGTATCCTGAACAAAACTATTACAGAAAAAATTGCTGGCGTCTGTCGTATTTAGTTTATGATTATATAATTATATTTAAGTTTTTTCTGACAAGAAAAAAAATAGAAATTTCTGATAATTTTGGCCTCGAGGAATTGTAGAACCGTACATAGTAGCGAATTTTAAGATAAAATTAGTTTTCGCTTGTGTACATCTATAACTGGCGATTTATATTTAATTTGTTCTCTTCATAAACTGTCATATCACGTTGTTTCCATATTTTTCATAATTTTATCACTGAAAAAAATAATAAAAATTATTATTGTAATTGAATATACATGGGTATTATAAATAAAAATGATAAATTGTCCCAATACAACAATAATTTTTAAAAAATTATGTCATCAAGTAAAAAATATTTGATGAACTGAATTTAATTTAGCAAAATATATACATTGTACTAGCTTAAAGAGAAACACTTTTCATTAGTTTTTACAGTTTTTTTATTGTACGCATTCAATACTATTTGTACTAGAAATACTTTAATGTTAACTATAGATGCATCTACCATCAATGTTTAACGGAAGATAGAGGACTTATTACACTAATGCTTACCATTTGTATATTATATGGGATGTGTATTGGATTTTTTGTCATCGTTTGTTGCCATAAACGTATCACACAAATTCGTACTTTTCGTACAATAAATAGCTTGAAAACTACGTGTTTTAACACCATGTGTTTCGGCAGACAGATTAGCTATATTTGGCAAAGTATTTGCAAAGTACTGACAAATTGTCTGTCATAAACAATATTATGATAGGTGTCCCTAAAGTGCAATTAGTAATATGTTGCTCTGATTGTTAACTGTTTTGATTAAAAGTTATGGAACTGTGTTGTTCACGAATTTACAGGTGTGTCCAAAGTATAAGTACTGATATGTTCTCATAAAACATATATGAAAAATTGACAGCATATTTTGACAGCATATTTAAAGTAAAGGCTTTATTTATCGAGGCTACACATTTGGTTTCCCAATCTTCCATGTGGGCCTCTAAGAAAAACATAATTTACAATATATACAACTACAATATTTTACTTATCACTCATTGGTGAATCACTATATGAAAGTTATATAAATTGACAAAGTAAAGAGATCTTGGTACTGTAAAAATAAGTTTAAAAATATATAAACGAAACTCATATGTTAGTAACAAATGGATATGATACTACATGAAAAGATAATAACAGTGCAAGTTAAATCCTCCAATGAATGAAAACAAACAAAAAACATAGATAAAGTGCATTATATGTCTCTCTTTTTAGCACGCACTGTGTGTGTTTGTTGTTTAATTAATTCTGTTTGGTTATTTGCGCCGCTCGTAACAAATTTTGATATCATATTGACCATCTTATTTGGCTCATCTTTATATCTAACCATTAATTAAGAATTTATTTTCTGCAAGTGACAAACTACTGACACCACATTGTTTCTGAATCAATGACCATTAGGCTTAATATTCGATATGTGTTGTCACAGATAAATTTCTTCTCGTCCAAGGTTCGAACCATCTTCCCAGGATTCAAAATCATTATTGAGTAAAGCGGAAGACATGACAATCCATATATTTCCTTTTCTTATTCCAACAATAAAGTTAGCAAAAATTACAGAAAACGCAATGCATCTTACATGTCTTAGCATTAAATCTCTTATTAATGTAAAATGTAACCAGAATAATCTTATTTTGGTTGATTTTCGTACACCATACAAAGTAATATTTTTGTAATAGCTATCTTTTGTTTCCTTAAATTGTGCTAATTTAATAACTTTTAAAGTTACTTGTAGATAAATGTTTAGATGTAAAATGTTACCTTATCAATAAAGGATACCTTTTCCTGCAACGTCAACAAAGCATTGTAAAATGTTAGGCTAAAACGAATTAAAATTAAATAATTGATAAAACAGGGAATAAGCAATTGCTAATATAACGCTTGACACATACAAAATCTGTTTGGCATTTTAAAAATAATCATGATTGACAACATACGAAGTTGAAAGTCTAATAGTGCAATTTCTCCCATGCTTTCCTAATATAATTATTAAATCCCAATACACAATTCAATTAGCAATACATTAAAACACAATTGATAAATAAGAAGTTAATTCAATCGTTTCAATGATTGCAAATCTCATCTACTCTCAAATATATTAATCATCAAATCTCATTCATCTATAAACAAAAAATATAAACATATTAAATTCAAGTCTAACAAAATCATCAATCAATTTGATCTTTGTTTTTATATTTAATGAGATATATCCGTTAAAATAATATAACTATGTGATAAAATTTAAGTCATTCTATGAGCTCTTGCTGCAATCATTTTCTTTCGTTGCTTAATCGTATGTTTCATTGTTTAAAACAATAATCAAGAAAAAAATGTTTAGAAATCAAATTTTTAAAACAAAAGTCTTTTATATCGATTAAATGTGTTATCGTCACGATAACATTTTTTCGACATTGTTATCACATAAAGAAACTGTAAAGAAAAATAAAAGGAATCTTCTTCAAAATTGAAAATTGTCAAATTAAAACTGATTGATAATATGATATAATGGTCTTGTAGCGTGACAGTTTCTTTCCAAGCCAGGAAATTAAATCAAGATTTCTTATGTTGAATTGTTCAATGTCAATATTTGAACCAATTCCCAATCTGAACGCAGTTTTCTGATTTCTTCAAACATTTTTTACGCGCAAATCGTATCTTTGAAATTATGTTTCAAAAAGCCATGAAAGATTTTGAGACTGTTTATCAGTTTTTCAAGTTTCGACGGTTAAACTAATTGTGTTTATGCTATTTGAGTTTAGGTAGAGTTTATATAGGAAACGTCTTTTAAAAAAAATTTGCGCATTGTAACATTCTCTTTACTAACTGTTCGTGACCAATTCACTACAAGTGTCCAATTCTTTGCTTTGTCACCTTAATCAGGTCACTCATGATACTTAGTTATTTTCCACAACAAATTATATTTAGTTTATGAATGATATCACATCTAAAGCAATCATCTGCGACTGTCTACAGTCCTGCAATGACACGTTATGTTTCCATTTTCATTGTGCTTTTATTAACACTGCATGTAGTAAATCGAGCTCTGCAAACCTATTGTACTTAATAAAATTATATAACATTACGTACGGCAAACGGTTCATACTAACAGTATAACATTTGACAGACTTTTTAGTGATTTGAAGATAATGTGATAGGTTTGCATAATAATAATATTTAGCTCGTGTCTCATTCGTATACATTCGGTGTGTATGTATGATTAAATATCCAGTGTATGTATATGTTGTTGAGATAATGTTTCTTATTGTACAAAATTGTTTTTGGGAATGTAATTTCGGGCTACAACGAGTGTCCAGGGACTTGTGGGATACCCCTTTGAAAGACAGTAAAAGCAGTCTATAAGATGAATAATCAAATTTAGTTTGGATCGTTTGATCACCGGAAAATGTATTTATATTTCTCTGGAATTTATTGTTATGTTATCTTTGTTATTTTGATATTTTTTCTTCAAATATTTTAACCTTTTTTGTATTTTATAAATTGCATCATTTTAAGGAAGCGTATTAATCGATTATAGATAATACAAAAACTTTAGGCACAATGTATGAAGCGATTTAATTCCCCACAATGCCATCAGCAATGTTTGAATTTGATGAAGTCAAAATGAAAAAATCAACTATTCATCAAAATAATGTTCATTGATAGCAAAAAGTCTTTGACTCACATCTTTTTCTGTATCTTTCTAAGGCAGGAAATTAAACTAATACTGTTCAAATTGAGATAAGCAAACAAACTGATCTTACTGATCAAACATTGATTTATTTAAAGCAAATATACTTGAGCGCTCTTATTATTAAACGTTAAACACATTTACAAAGAAATCATAACCTATACGTCTTATCTTATTTACTACGAATTAAGTTCCGTCAGTGTCGCAAGCAATTCCAATTTGTAAAGTAAATTTTAGTTATCGATCAATCACTTTTACTTTTTTTATCTAATAGTTTTCTAATTTTACATACTAAATGATGCTTCAGTATTGCAAATGACAAACCAGAAGACTTGTAGGGTATTTGATTTGAACAACAACGCAAACAAAAAACAGTGAGTGCAATAAAAATATTAAAGAATGATAATTAAAATTATCTTATCATATTTTGTCATGTGTCAGTATCACACTATGAAATGATTTCAATTAAAAACTAATAAGCATTTGAGATAATGACTGAGGACATATGTTATAAAAAAAAGACTGAAAGCGCTTCACTGACGTTTTTTGTTGTTGTTTTTTTTTACATGATGGGACTGGGATTTTTGTTCCGAGATTTGCATACGATTTGATGTAGATCTGGCCAAATAATTGTAGGCACATTTTCAGATTATTCCCGTCCCTTATTTTCAGAAAAATCAATTTCATTATGCAAAATGATCAAAAGTTGAAACGTCTTGCAATGCTTTTAATCAAAATTGGGCAAGAAATCGCCCACAAAAAATTAATCGATATTCAATAGAATTTTGAGTATGATTTTTATATTTGCTGACTTTTCGATTTTAAGAGCTTCACTTGATCAAAGCAAGAATTTCAGAATTTATGTTTTTAGACTTATTTACCTCAGTGGGTATTATGCGTCACCATAAACTAATTAAAACTTTGTTATATGATCATTATGGAATAACTTTTCTGAAATAGTTATTAAAACTGTCGATAATTCAAAAGAAATTCAATTAAATAATACTACATTTCTCTACATCCTTCTTGTTTAATTATCAGAGTCATATTTCTCAAGTTGTAGATTTGATACGTTTAACACAATAATAAGTCTGTGATTTCAGAAAAAGAAAATGGACTATTGAGGGAAAACAGATAATTATATTATTTTATTTAATTAAAATGATTGATAGTTATATATTTTGATGAAATAACGCTTATAATTCCGATGAAATACTTATATGCCACCAAGCATATTTTAACAGCGATATTTTTGTAGAATGTTAGACTATACCATTTTAAGTTTTGTAGCTGAATGATATCTACATTGTTCTTATATGTTCTTATATTTTTCTGATCGTTATGGTGTTTCTGATTTAATCACAGCTTGCAACATCATTTGTTTATTGCATTATGCTAGGTGTAAAATGTCGTTCAAAGTTGTTACACAGTTGCTTTTCATAAGCGTTAACTCACCCTGTTATAATGGCCATGTTCATATCTTGGTCCTGAAATTTCTGTTTAAAATTTTATTGTGAAATTTCGATTGAAACGGTTCAATATTAAAGTGAAACCGCCTGTTTTTTTAAGTAAGCACATTTAATCTCAAACTCGTGTGTATTCGTTGTTTTATTTAAACATGTCTATTTAATAAATGTTTGACAGTTACATTAATAACTATTCAATATTGTTTGATTTCATCACATTTTGTTTTTTACATAACATAGTAGAATTTCACGTTTCATTTAATTAATGTAAATTGGTTCTTGATGATAATTTTTGTGTTGCTGTTAAAAGTCATTTAATTTCGTTATTATTTAGCTGATGAAACATGAATATTTTGCATTGATGGAAATGGGATTCACTTGATATTTCAAAATCATCTCCAGATTAAAATATTAATCATAAGTTGTTCTGTAAACATTTCACAGTCAGATTTACAAGAATGATATTTGTATCACACTTTAACATTTTTGTTTCAAATTGGACGCTCATAGTTTGATTGCTTTGCAATATGGCGTCATTTAACACAAATTGGTGTTCAGGTATAGAACCCAATTCAAGATATAAAAAAATCGATTAAAAAATATGATACAAAACATTGTTAGATATTCAGTCTTTATTTTCATTCCAATAATGGTCTTGTGAAATCATTTACAAAATGTGTTGTATAATTCGTCTGCTATTTTCTTCTTTCTTTGTTGGTAGCATGAATTGATTTATAAAGCACGAACCTTACATACAGTGCATATGAAAAAGTGAGTATTCAGTTCTCTTAGCAAACATTTTAAACTGCACGAGGGCAACTCATATTTAAACATTGAAAATTATTTATTGTAAAGGAACTTGTGTTTCAAAAGCATAAAAACATAACTTTTTATTTCCTTACATTAATCAGCTGGGTCACTTAAAACAGATAGAAATACAGAAGATAATTAAGAGATATACACATGAGAAATTGCAAACCTCATGTTTGTGCTATTCTTAGTCCGATTGGAGTAAAAAGCGTTGTAACGAGAATGATCTGACATTTTTTCATACAAGTTATTGGTCTTAACCTACATCAAATCATCCCGAAACAATATTTCTAATCCCGTCATGTCAATATTCTAAGTGGTGTCCCTTCAAAAAACAAAAACAATGAAACAAACAGTGTGCCAAATCACAGACAAGTACTATAACATGTATAATGCTAAAACATTCGTTGCAAAATTCAATCCAATTGCAATTACTCTTTAATTTGATACACTCAAAAAGATATCAATGCAGTTTTGTTGAAAATCTTCACGGTGGAGAATAAATATTTATCTTAGGCACGGTCTTGGATTTAAATGATATATCAATGTCTGTTATTAAAAGTGAGAAACGAAAGTTCCTGTCAATATACATATAATTTATAGTTTTATTTTACGATATAAATATTTAACATGAATTCAAACTAAACGATCATTATTCTTTCACACTCGTATAATTTGATAAAATAACATTAGACAGTTATCAATTACTAATACATTTAAAGCTTGAAAACAACAAATTTATATTTCTAACCTCAAGGGCTCTATTGATAGTTAATGAAAAGAGACAAATCTCTTCCACTCTTACCGTTTTAACAGTATTTCCTTGCTGTCAAATAAATGTAATGTATTTTGATATAATTGTGAATTGAAATATCGAGAAGAACACTTGTCAATGCGAAGCGTCAGTTAAAATAGAATAAAGCCAGCAGCTCACGGCTTGTTTGTTTGTTTCTAAGCAAGGAAATTAAATCAAAATCGCTTCAATTGAGTTTTGCATCTTTTTAAAATGGTTGGTTTCAATTGTTTCAAACAAAACTGGAATTCTGATGAAATAGTGTTTTTATGAAACCGGATTTAAAGAAAATAAAAATGTTATATCTTATCTATATATAGAATACTGATCATCGAAAATATCTATCATTGTTGAATTTAGATCAAACTTCAAGTATTGACAGAAACATATTTCATACTATGATGTTATTGGTCTTGAGGGAACACTTACGTTCAGATTTTACATACATTGAAAGCCTTTCCTATAACTGACGTAGTTTATTTTGAGTTGAACATGAACATGTGCACTACAAAGGTTTGATAACAGACAAAATGATATATCTGACACTTAAAAGAGTTGTTGATAAGTTACAGACATAAATGAACAAATCTTCATGTTGTATATTTGACCTTTAACACTTTTCACACTAAATAAATTCAAATGGAACTGTTTATCGTTCAATATTGACAAAAACCGTCATTTTAGGGAAATTTACAGAGTAGACGCTGACTTAATAGCAAACAGTAGAAATTATGACCAGATGGCATGGTTTAAATATGTTCAACTGTTAGTTAAATATAATGCATTTTCATATAATTATCTGTAACATTTATAGAAATTTTACCAGTTATGTATTAGCTAGTTCAATATTCTAAAGACACGCCCGTGATGTATTTTAGTTGAAAATTCAATTCATCCATTACTCTTTCTTTTATGATTTTATCAGAGAATATCATCTCAAGAATAAAAAAGTGTCACGTGTGAGGTTCATTCAAATTTTTATGTTTATTTTTCATGACATGCAAACTGTTTAAACAGTGTTTCAATTAAAGCCATCTTAAGATGTGATCTTTCCTACGATTTCGGAATTGTTTCTACTTGTAAAAACAAAGAATGATGATGAAAACTGAAAAACAAAAGCAATAGCAACAGTACCGTGTAGACTCCCACTTTCATGCAAATTTGTTTAGCAAGTTAGAGCATGTTTTTAAGTGTGAAATTTATTATTTCATACAATATCAAAAAATAGTCAAAGCAATAAATTAAAGCCCACATAAATTGTATAAACCCTGCCAAAATGTCTGGCAAAAATGCCATGACTCGGTTAGAAAAATTATAGATAAAAATGCAAATTCGGTATTAGGAATATTATTTTCTGTATTTGATATGCGTGAATAATGACTTATAAAACATATCTTTAACACTGAGGCTCAAAAAACAAGACATTAAAAGTAAAATTTGAAAAATCACAAACTTAAGTTATTCACTTTAAAAGGAATAAAATGGTTAAGAATTGTTTAAGAACTATATTCATAATCAAAATGAAAATCGATTTTTGTAAAATTCAAAAAAAGATTTGAACGCTTTTCACTTTTGGGTCATTTTGCACAACGCAAATGATTATTTTCAAAACAAAAACAACGTGAAAGAATGAGCTGAAAATTTGCACACAAATAGTTGGTCCAACTGTACATCAGAAGGTACTAAAATTTCCTAAAATAATCCCAGTACCGTCATATTAAACAAAACTCAGTTGAAATGAATATTTGTTTCTTATGAAACGTTTTATTTAACAATAGCTACTGATCAGCAACATTTGTCAGTTGCACCATTAAATTGTAATAAATATCGTAATAAATCAGGAGGAAATCAATTCAATAAACCTAAAATAGTCGCTCAATTCATGACATTCATTTTTTTTTTTCACATCTCCTGTCGTATGAGAAAACAGATCATTTATATGTTCCATCACGATGTGCAAATCTTGTTTAATGTGTCCGACAAAAACTCTACAGATAATATGATATTGAAATGAAACTAACAATCCTAGGCGGTCGTGCTATGGTTATAAAACAGTCAATATACACCAGGGCTTTGCTGATGTAATTCTCTATCTATAGTTATTTTAAATCAGTAATGTTTAACAGCGACTTGCAAGTGATGACTTGATATTGTCTTTTCATAAACCGTGACATCATTATATAATGTCTTTGCAAACAGGTAATATGACATTTGGTTACAATTAAGTGCTTAAGCATCGCAACAAAGTATAAAAACTTTAATTCTTACTTTACATAGCCTTACATAGCCTTTCGCCCAACAGCCTAAGCTTTGGCCAAAAGAATAACCCTGCAATTAAATAATATTTGCTTTGTCCCGAACATTGATAGAAATTGTCATAGCCTCGCGAAAGATTTAAGCATCATTGTCCTTATATTTAAGTTAATTATATAATCTTCTTGTAAATAATGACAATAACCTTGTATTCCCATGAATATATAATTTCTTTCTATTCCAATATAATTATATAATTATTCTGTATTCTCATTTGTATAATTACTTTGTATTCTCAAATATACACGTCAATTACTTTCTTTACCCATACATGTATTGACAATAACTTTGTTTAACTACTCAATGTTAGGTTTGGTTTTGTATTTTATTTTATTTTATTATGTTTAAGAATTATTTTTGCACTTGTTACTGGATTATTGACAAGTGGTTTACAACCACCTTTTTGTAGATGTTTCTAAAGTGTGCATCAAGATCGCCTCTAGACAATTAGCCATTAGGCATTTGGCTTAAGAAGTGACTGTATTTCTACTTTTAGAGAGTCGCAAACGTGTGTTGAATATGTTTGTTTTCAAAATGTTGAACATAAACTGGAAAAGATATTGTTCAGTCAAGTGTTTGCGGAAATAATTTACTATGGTACAATACTTTTAATTTTGCTGGAATTGTTTTTGTGCTATTTGATGATGTTTGTCTTTTTTATTTTCAGCATTTACAATAGCTGCTTCTCTACCATACGACATAGACCTTGATAATTTCAGTCCCGAGGAGATAGAACAAGCTATGCAGATGGTTGATGATGTCCCGGTAAAGAGAGGAATGTGTCGTTCTGGTTTCATATATCAGGCAATAACTCGTGATTGCATCCCTTCACTTGGGGTAAATACTGTTATATCACGCATAAATTCTAATTTAGTCAACAACGGTGAAATGCGGTGGTCCTTTGGCCATCATTGGATATTTTGATGCGCAAGACTGTATCGTTTGTAAATACATGAATTGACAATATTCATGTTGATAAACGTTAAACTTTCTACTAAAACTTCAGTATTAAATTATTATAAGTTGGCCTGCTGTTTTTTGTATTTTCTAAATAATGCCTAAGACCACCAAAACGGATATACCGAACTTTAAAAGTAATCAATGACTATGAATTTCCTATATTGAGCAACACTATAGGTTTGTAACAATGATATATTGTTAAATCATTTATAACTATTATAAAAAAAAATATTATTACCAGCAAATATATATTAAATGTATTGTGCAGTACAATCAGGGTGGTATTAAGTACTATAATGATCAATTATTTTCGATTCCAGGTACTTCGTGGACGAGGGCGTCACGGGAGACGTGGACGACGTGGTTTAACAGCGTGGTCCTGGAGACGAGCTTAAAATGATGTTGTACGCGTGTTTAAAAAAAAACAGTTATAAGTTATTGTTCTATGGTTGTGCCATAACATAAGCTAAAACTTTTGATCGAAGTATAATATATTGTAAAATGTTTATTCAGTTTTGCTATCAAGCACAGCAGTTTAATTTCAATCATGGATTATAAATTGCTGAGTCGTGTCTACAAAATAAAGATATCCCTTTTCGAAAATAAATAAAATGTGATGAATGTGGGTGATATGTAGATTTATAACCTCATGAAACTTACTTTTACAAACTAAGTTATTGTAAGAAAAACACGAATGATGCTACATCAGTTCTTATTTATATTTCATATTGTATTATGAACATTAAGGATTATATGTGCACATTGCTGTTTGTAAATTTGTTTCCGTTTTATGAAGATTAAAAACATTACTTTTTGTGTAATTATCATAATATCATATTAAAAGTTGTGTCAAGTTAAAGAATAGTAAAGGCATATGGACAATGTTATAAAGTTATATTTCAGCAAGATTGAAATGATAATATAATTCACTTAATTATTAAAAAGAGTAATATGTTATTGTCTAAATTTAAATAAATTCTATATTATAACTTTTTCCTCTTGGTATTTATTGCAATAACAGAAAGGGTAAAATTTACAAGAAGTATCTTTAAAAATGATACCAACAGATTCCACTGCAACTGTCATATTCCATATGATAAATTTGATCTAATTTAGAGAACAAATATGAATTTCAATCTTCATATAACTTATTTAATTATTTTTCGTATATATCTGCACAGCAGAACATAATAATCTTTTATTTTATGCTTTTCATTGGATTACTGATTTATCCGTAAAAATTATATTTGATAATTTCACAGTGAAAATTATCAAAATATAATTTCACACTTTTCAATGACAAAACTACTTGTTTAAGATTTTCCCCATGTGATACCTCAATTTTATTTTTGCTGACACTTCTGACAATGTCAGGCTGTGTAAAGAAAAAGCAAAGCTGAAATTGATAAATAACTTAAATGTCAAAAGTAATAAAAAGAAGAAAACTTACTTCTATTCATTCAAATTCCAATCACCAAATTTCGTCTCTAAATTTTTTTGTTTCATTTTTACAGTCTGAAAAATACATTCCTTCCCAATGCAAAACTGCTCTTGATGACATTTGGGCATATTAAAGTATCCTACGAGCAATAACTGCCGTATGCTTTATGAAAAATTGAAAAGCAATGACAGCCATCACTCGAAAAATAAGTAAAACAACCAATCGTTCCTGAGCAAGCTTCCGAGTTTCCATATTCCTAGCTCCTTTTTGAATGTTTTCACATCTGTCAACACTTATTTTTTGTCTGTTACAATCCTCAAATAAGTTTCCTTTCTTTTAAAAAGGTGTATGACTAACAAATCCAAATTATATCCCTCTGTATCTTACACAATTATTTTCCTCCCATGAAATACACAACTTTAAAAAATGGCTGCCGCTTACATTTTACAAAGCCAGGTCTAATATAAATTCGCAGTAAGTAACAGAAATATGGATAGATGGTTGGACTTTTTCTCCTACACGAATTGTTTGTTTTTATTATTAAAACAAGCTATCATTCATATTTTTTAATAAAATGAATAAATATCACCGTCATTTAACGTTGATTGGCGGACTTATTTTGCAGCTCAAAACTTCTTGTTTTAATGAGAAATTCCGACTAAATGGGGCTCTCAATGGGGAAAACAGATTTTAATATTAACGTTAAAATTATGAAAATTTCGTTTTTACTTGTTTATAAGCATAAAATAAAAAGAAAATTTGTTTGTTTATTGTGTAAGATGTAATTTTATTTCATCTCGTGAACTCTAAAAACAGTATTCTCACTCGTGGCTACGCCACACGTGAGTATACTGTTTTTAAAGCCCACTCGATGAAATAAAATTTCATCTTACACACAAACAAACAAATATCCTCTATATATTATGAAAAACAATATTGTCCAATTAAAATTAATATTTACTTCAATGCGATTTGATTTTTCTACCAATTTAACCAGTGATTCTAATTTACACAATATTCAATATACTCCTAAACACACTTTATATTTGACAAATGTTTGCTTTTTTAAAAGTTTTCTAGTTACTACACTTTACTAAAATTTCAGTATTTGATTTATGTAGATGTCTTATCCGAGTGGTTTTAAACAATGTTGAAAGCTTATTCGACAAGTATAATATCCTTGAGACAAACTTTATGAAAAATTTATGTGCGTCGAACGAATTCGCTTGTCTTTTTGTTTATATAATGACATTTTATGCCTCGGAAAAGAATAAATTTAAAGGAGCAAACATTAGTTTACAACGTTTAAATAAATACTTGATTTACAATTATGTTTAATAAAAATAGCAAAATGCAGACAAAGTTACTATGATATTTTGACTTCCATACAAAATACATAAAATCACTATAACTGTACAATTGCCAACGTGAAACATATGCAAATGATGGTTCAAGTCATTGGTAGTCGTCCCGTAAACTATGTAAATATAAGCATCGTAAAATATGGTGGGGATGGAAGTTCTTAAATGCTCAATCCCGTAATTTGCTTTAGAAAACAATATTGGACATGTTGAAAATATTTCTATTATCTTATTCTAACAAGATGCTAGGTTTTAAAAACAATTTTAATTTTGCCTATATGTCTACTTGAAAACTCCAGAATCGTCTTTGAACATTTTTTTTATTACTTCTTTGGCAGTGGAAGCTTCAATTTTAAATGCCACATTGTATTTGAAGCTATATCGTCCTTAACCTGATGAGATCAAAAAAGATCACCCTTAAGTATAGATTAAGAATAGTATGACCAGTATTTGGCGTTGTTAGAGTTTTATTGTTTTTGGGCTCTCTTTAAGGATGCTATTTCACTCTATTTTCTTAAAGATCAGTTATGCCTCGACAATTTTTCCTTTTTTACAAAGGGTACAAATGTGTTTGATAATGATTTTTTAATGGATGTT
Organism: Ruditapes philippinarum; assembly: GCF_026571515.1. NCBI lineage: Eukaryota > Metazoa > Mollusca > Bivalvia > Venerida > Veneridae > Ruditapes > Ruditapes philippinarum. The sequence continues at coordinate 127,694 of NW_026855344.1, forward strand.
AAAGGCATATATGATCATTTTCACTCACTGGATTACATGTAGAAAAATAATGTCATTAAGGCTTGGGGGGGGATAGCAAACGTAAAAAGTGATACTTTCAATTCCAATACAAAATACTTAAACCATTAATAGTGTAACAAGAGACTTAAAATACAATTTAGGACAAAATTCTCCTTAAATTCTGGTTATTTTTTATATCTGAATCCCTTAAATATGATGGCTCTGATTTACGCCATGTCGTGTTTTCGCTTCTTTGCCTCGAAAATCCAAAAAGGAGAAAACACAAAGAGACGACAAAGTCCAACTTTTCGCATTTGAGGCAAAGACGCAAAAAATATAACATGGCGTAAATCGGCCACCATACTAAATGTTGAATTAACCGCTTCTTAATTCATAGCGAGACAATTCCATACACATTCAGCAAAAAAAAAAAAGACAAGTTAAGGTTAAAGTGGATAGAGTTATATATCTGCTGCCAGCAGTTTACTAAATGTTTCTTGAACTTTTTAACGTTTCGCAATGCCTGGCTTAAAGAAATGCATTGGAATATTTCAATTTGACCAAAATGGGCCATGCACAAAACATTGCTAAACAATTCAAAATAGAGAAAATAAGAATCATTTAAGAAAGTCCGAAACAATAGAATTGAAAATGTGTGCAGATCGATTTGATTGAGCCTGTTCATGAACGGTACTGTCAGGTGCAATTATCGCCCATGCCCCTAGTACCATACGGCGGTTATCATCGAACCTTCAATGCGGGACTCAAATGTCAGCGGGTTCCCAAGTTATTGAAAGCATGTGTCCTAACAAGAAAAACAATGGACGGAACTATACAAAATGGAATTTTGAAAGGGATCAGAACTTAAACCCACATACGGATAGCAGAGTTATTTTTATTACGGAACATGTCATTCTGCACAGTTTCAGATGTGTTAAATAAGAGAAATATTCTTTGTTGAGAATCGTAAGATTTACTGCTTTAATTTTTTCTATTCACTAGGTATAATTATACCCTTCAATTTAATTCCACAATAAAACTTTCGACTGATTACCTAGCAAACACAATAGAATATGACTCTCTTTCCTGAGTAACGTTTACCCATGAGATTCAATCAAGCTTTTATACTTATCATCATTCTATCTCATTAATTTTAGTGATTCATTAACAGATGATATTGATCAATACTCGTATCACCGAATTATGTCATTATTTTCATACATAATTAATGCTTTGCTCACCTAGAAAAAATCATTTATTGTTTCTATCGTAATGATTATATTTATATAGTTTTTAATGTAGTTTTTTACAAACCGTAGGAGACACAGTCATGTAAGTTGGCGGGCACAACATAAACGCCAACACAATCTGATACGCTAGTTTTCTTCCAACCTTTGTGTAGAGCGTTTTAATTCGTTCAGCTTCACCATTTTCAATTTAGGTGATTCATACATTGTCCAGCATGAAATTTTTGCAAATCCGGGTCAGTATACAATGTTCCTGAATGGGCGGAAGGGTCCATATAAGAGAGGAAGCCATATATAGTTTAAAGATAGATTACCAACTGGACAACTATAATCTACATTTTAGTCTACAATGTTTGATGTCAAGGTTATTTGATCGAGATAAGGCGCTTACCTAGTAATATACAAGTGTAACCGCAATACATAATTATTTATATTGAAAAATTGCAAATAAATTGCAAAATTTTAAAAAGTAGATATAAAATATTTTCTTAGATATCCGGTACAGAGAAATTACTATGTGGTTTGCGTTGCTATTGTTAGTTGTTGGTTGCTTATTCTTTCCTTTTTTTTTTTGAAAGTTCATGTAATCCTTATCATCTAACTTATTAAAATGTTTATCTTTTTCACGAACATTCTTGAAACTGAGCATTAATAAATTGGAATTTTAAGTTCTTTTTGTAATAAATATATAAATATGTAAAAGAGGAAAGTATATATATCTGAAAGTACAAGTTATCTGCGTACAAAACACAAACCATAGTTGGTTGACATAGATTCATATCAAGATCAGCTGTCATGTTTAAACCAATAAAATAGGATCAGACGAGCAAATGCCACTAGGCTTTGATGGACATAAACCTCAAGAGGAAATATTTAGTTTCATCTGCCATTAATGTTTTAGTGTGACTGTAATAAAACCTTAATGGGGTGTCACTTTTTCAGCTAAGTACATCAATTCACAAAAGCAATATTGCAAATACAATTGGATGATTCATTTTTTATCTTAGGAAAGCAACGTTTTACTACCTGCAGTTATCGCCTTAATAGTCTATCAAATATATGAAAATTATAAGTCTACACAATACTTTTGTTTAATAGCAGATATCAAATATTTGGTTCAAAGCATAATAAAAAAGACATTCACGGAGATTTAATTGTACCCTGAACTTTTCCTGTCACCTATTTGAAATTTTCTCCTTTAACGGTGTCCTGAAATCAGATTATTGTTCCTTTCCTCTTCATCATTCTTAATTTCCTGGTCCCGGGTGTGACTTTTATTATCATCTATTGTTTCCAACATTATTATTGTTGTTTTTGCTTTGTCATCAATCGTTACTCCTTTAAACTGAGAATTGAGCACAACAGCAATTTTGATATGTTTTTTCTTATTGTTAATCATTGGCAGCGTAGTTGCCAAAGAAATATTTCTCGACTTTAAGTCACTAAAATAACTTGTGCCGGAATAAAGAATTTCAAGGTTTTTTTTCTAATAAATAACACTGCTGTATGAGTGTCCTCAATAAATGTTCCCTTTGATATAACAAACAATGAAAACTTTCGAATCTTTTTGCAAGTTTTATCCGAGTTAAGTTCTGAAGTTTTCGACCTTTGAGAACAACTTTGTACAAGCAATTGGAGGAAATAACGTGGCAATAACTAGTCAACCAACTAGTCGATACGTAATACCTCGTGCACCATCTAGAAATATTTAAGAAATAATGATTAATCATGCTTTAAAGAAAATAAGCTGGGCATTTATTTGAGGAAGAATAAAACAATGATCAACACATTGTAATTTGATGTTTGAAAAAAGGATATATTAATGACCAATGATTCGCATATATAATTGAATATTCAGTTGAACTGGTACCATTGTAGATAAACGAAACCACTGTACCCTGTCTTGCGAGTCTATACGAGTCAATGTGTACAAGTCTATACGATTCAATACGTTTTGACTTCTGATCAGTGTATCCGTCTTGGATACCTATATTTTTCAACTTATACCTATCTTAAGATAACGGGAACTAGACTTGTTTATATACTGTGGGTACTAGGTTCTACTAAGAGTTAATTGATGTGAACATTATATTTGTATAAACCATATATTATAAGTCAAAAGGGAAAATACAATTACTCAAATATAGGCCCGATGCATATTTCGTATTCTTTATACCTTTATTGCATAGACTAGGAATCCCAATGTCTAAATTAGAAATGTCCACTTGAGAGAAAAAAACAGGTTTCTTAAAAATCGTCGTTATTTCCTTGTGAAGAGGATAATATCAAATAACGAATGGAGTGGATGCAACAGTTCTTACTCCGTTCACGTCATAATGGAAGTACAGAAATATATATATATATCTCACAACTGTGATTTTTTATTCTATGAAATAATCGCCAATTATATGGTACTTGCGACGCATTGACATATATTTATATATTTGATTTTTTTAGACATTTGTTTCTGTGTTAACATAACATATATATTTAAAAAATTACATGAAGAGCGTGGTGTCCTGAGGTATTTTTCATAAATGCGGGTTGAAGTGTTAATTTCAAATTAAAGAAGAAAAAATGAAAATATTGATATATACAACACCACAAATTATGCTTGAATAAGAAATGAAATGTACCTATTACATGTATTAACAAGTTAGGCATTGAAAAAGATTTTAAATGATGATTGTTTGAAACAATAATTTACAAACAAATTTAAAGTATTTTTTGTTTTTGTTTTTGTTTTAAAGAAAAGAGGTTAATAAAATATAACAATTACCTAATATAATTTGAACCCAGCTGTATCATGTTGTATATATAACGGCAATAAATAATTTTATATTATCTGCTAGTAACTGAAACGGAATCAAATGCTTTCATATGAAGATGGATTCGTCTCATGAATAATGCCAGTTTCTGTATTACATGTTACAAGAATGACCTGGTTATTTCATTTACAGTCACTTCCCTCTAAAACCGATGTTGTGATATTTAACAATAATACATTATTCCACCCTTGGGTAAAATGGCATGCTTTGTTACACCTTTTCGTTGCCTTGAACAGATTTTTAATGTCATATTATTTTTTGCTGTGCTTTTTAAAAAAGCTGTTTTGGATTGGTCTTTGATTCTCACTTTTTATGTCATGCGATCATTTATCAATGCCAACACCTCTTGCGTGGATCGGACAAAAACATTTTAATTAAAAACACTGTCGCACTAACCACTCTTTTGTTCCAATAGTTTGAAGAAATGTTGTTAAAGTGAATTGGTGGTCTTCATTGGTAACGTTTTCAATAAGTTTTTCTAATATTGATCAAAACAATAGAACAATATGATCATTTTTATATTCTCATGAACAGTATTGCTAGAAAAAAATGATGATAAATAAATGTTAAAAGTGATTTACTATGCACATTAATAAGAAAAATATTTATTTTAGAATATTTCATTATCTATACGTAATATCTCGACATTGCCATTAACATTCATACATAATTTGCTTGTAGTTTGTTGTTTTGTCGGATACTAAGTATTATCAACGTTATTATTTATTGTATAACAGACATTCCGTTAGAGACCAATTTCCTTTTTAATAAACAAATATTATAAAACTGAGTGATCTGTGGTTTTAATTTTTGTAGCTGCAATCTAAGTTTTGAAGCAAAATTAAAATTTAGACATTTTGAATGCTTTTTATTTCTATAACTTTTGCCAGTCAGATTTATATAGACAAATTATTATTTACCTTTACCATTTGATAATGTCCCATTACGTATAGATATGTTTACTTTTACTGTGACACTTAGATACATGAAAAAATATAATAATAAGTATTTTTCAACAACATAAAATCTATAAAAATACAATTTTTCATAACAATACTCCATTTGATCAGCTTCTTTGTCCGCTTTGTCACTTTACTGGTGGCGGAAGACCTCCAGTGCTCTCCCGTGCATTATATACACGATCAGACACCTGAATAGAACCACCGATGTACCGTATACTAGCTGGATAGCTTCCACACATTAAAGAATCCAAAGTCCCTTTCAGGATTTGAAGCCACAGCGGTGAGGGGCAAGTCCTTCGAAACCAACGACCTTAACCAATCGGCCATGGACCCCCTACTTATCTAAATAGTGAAAGCATCGAATTCCTAATCAGGGGTCGCGAGATCGATCTTTTGGCAAGGCGAAATTTATCCGTGACAATCGAATCTTATGCTCATTTGTCTCTCGCCATTTATTTAGAAATCTTGTGGAATTACTAGCAGGTCAATCCCGGAAAAATTGAAAATTGAAAGCCGGTAAGGTAGATCGCTCGACAAAATATGATCACAAACATGTGCAATTCGGGGTATCAGACAAACAAAACACTTTTAAGCAGTGGATTGGTCTTGTTTTTGTAAAAAGAAGCCGCAATATGACAAAGTCTTTGTCACCTTAGCTTAACCAAATAAAATAACTTCTTGAGGACTTACTTATTAACAATGAAATTTCATTTTATGACAACAGTTTATTTCCAGTGACAAATCTATATTATTTGTTTTCAGAAAATGTTTGCAGATGCCAGTTAACTAAGAGACAGCACCAATGGCGTTGTTCAATTGAACTATGGCCAAAGCTATTTGTTGTCCTCATGAAAAGCATTTTACTGTCATTATCACCTTTAAAATTGTCAAAGGGAACAAATGAACGATTGACATTTTGCTTGTAAACGGCAATAATGCATCGTCTAGAAATACCATTGCACCATGAATATCTCTTTTGTGGTAGTTTCGACAATGAAATTGTTTTATTCAAGATTTATTTTCAACGTGTAACACTTGTTTTCATAAAATCAATACATTGGTTTTATAATAGTTGTTCAAAAATCTGGAGGCTTTAAGCAACTTCAGTTTATCTGAGTCGTGTTGCTCGTGAATTTTGAATCTAAATACTACAAATTAGGAGAGCTCACAAATAACATCTACATCTGAATCTCCTTTAAAACTTCCCTTAAAACTTCTTTGTTAAATTATTGCTTGATTGTATTGCTAAAAGGTTTTATATCATATAATTATTTACCTTTAATTGTCGCTTAGAATTTTCTGCTTGACTGTTTTTTTATGTTACATTAGTAATTTGTATAATCGCCAATTTATTAAACCCAGTGGAATCAAGTGTCTGCAATACAAGTTTTATTGAAATCATACGAATTGCATATCACGTGTTAGACATTGATAAACTAATGACTTTTTCCATATATCATTTCCGCTTTTACCACATATACACCCTGTTAAGACACCTAAGTAAGATATACATATAATGTTTAAGGTTGAATTTTCTACAAGCAATATACTTTAAACTTGAAACTTGAAACTTTTTATTTACTTAAACGCCTATTTTTACAAAACATTCATATTCAATGGCGTTGTACAGCAATAATAATGTATTTAACAGATTAGTACATTAATAAACGTTTTGTGTAATGGAAAAAATTTCATGAATAAAATGTTCATATTCTCGTGGGATTGTGTTTCTAAGTGTGAATTGCTGCTTTACACGTGCTTTGTTACTGGCTATTGACGTCATACTGTGATAACCAGCTTTGACCAGACGAGAATGTTGATATATGATTAAGAACTTAATTAACTTCAGTAAAAACAATGTAACAAATGGTAAATATAAATTACATAAAAAATAAACAATAATAAATCACTATTAAAATTGAATTACAGTGAAAAATAAACAAATTGTAAATATTATGAGTATCAGTTTAACATCAAAATGTCATTTTGGAGACCCAGTAAACGTTAGAAATACTTAAAAAAATTATCATAAACTTTAATGTTTTGTGTACTTTTATTGAAATAAAGTTTCCAAAAGATTGCTCTCTGGCCAATTGTCAAACCATGTTTTGTTCTGTTGCTGTTTTGGCAATTAATTGAGTTATAGTTTTCTATGGAAGTAAAACACTTTCATTAGAAATAATTCCAAAATTATCGCTACTCATGGTAACAAACATCTAACATTTTCTTAACCATTATTAAAACATTATAATACTTACGTTTGTCTTTTCCTTAAAAAATATAGAACTTTATACCGTACCTTTAATCATATTTATTTAACTTGCTAAGAAGGAATTAGCATGCAAATGATATAAATATCATCAGGCGAGTAGATTGATATGGGTTGGCATAGGGAAGTAAATCAACACAAATCTGGGGGCTTGATGCTTTACACAATATTCATGTACTTTATTGTAATATCTAATCCCATGATAGAAATAACTGGAAATATGTGACATGTTCATGACCGATATGAGTGTTGAAATGGTTTATAGTTGACTTAACATAAAATATGCATGATCTAATTCTATTATCTAATAATTATTCCATGATAGTGAAATAAATAATCAATGACTAGATGCTTTTAACATAGAATGGTCGCCATTTTTAGGAACTTTTCCAATACATTATATGCTTAAAATTAGAAAAGAAAAATATATCCCACAATTCTAGCATCTCTATGTAAGCTAATTAAAATAGTTTGCATTTAAAAAATGTTGTACTTCATTTATATTTACAATTGACCTAAATTACCTGTTTACTCTTATTCGGTCAGTTTTATAATATATTGAATTTGTGCAAACGAAGTTTTTACAAATCAGTTAAATCTTAAAGATCATGTAACACAATTTGTTATGGGTTTATAGCATAAATATAATGCTCATATGAAGATTTATCAGTATTGTAAGTTCTATTAAGCATTATGTGTAATATAACCGAATTTACTTTCTTTTTATGTTGATAAAGAGAGGTAATTAAAAATATATTTCTATAAAGTCCAAGTCAATTTTTCAACAAGAAATGAATACATATATTTTAATGATTAAATACATGTATAATGTGAACAAATATTCGCAGTACATTATTTACATATTCCTCAGTGTTTAAAAATTGTGCTAGAAGCATAATTATATACCTATATAAACTTTCACTTAGGTGTGGTATAACCTTAATGACAACATACAGGATCTTTAAGATTATATTCTTATACAACGAAGAAAATAATTCTTGAATGTACAGCGGTAAAAGTGTATTTTATGATTATCATTAATTTTGTTATTATTGTTGTTTTTTGTTTTTGTTATTTAATTGTTATTATTTTTTCATTTATTATTATTATTATTATTATTATTATTATTATTATTATACCCGTTGTCAAAACAACATCTTGAACAGATTATTAATATATTTCCTTGGCGATTAAAAAGATTTGCTATAAATGAATCATTAAATAATTTATGACATAATTTGTTGATTAGATAATATCAAATCAATATTTCCCTAAAGTAATGTAAAATAGAATTGATACAGATAAAGAGCGGTAACAAAAGCCAGTTGTGACGTAGATACTGTATCGTCATTCTTTGGTAAAGTATGAACATCATTACAAATGATGAGGTTCTTATATCTGTAAAAACAACACGGCATGTCATTAAGTATTTAACTGCATTTAAAAGAAAATTTATATGATTGTGTAATAAATAAAATGTTAAATTTAAATGTACAAACATACAGATATTTCATTTGTTTTTCTTCCTTATATAATCATAATAAAACCAAAGTCGGGGCTAATAAAATTAAAAATAGAAACAAACGATGTCTGTTAGATTGTTTAATCTATTATATATTGTTGTTTCCAATGTTTCTGTTTTATTATTTTAATGATAAAAACTATATATTTGCAGGACTGTACTTTGTTTGACAATACGGAAATTTCATACATTTTAGTACAGACATATCCAAATAATCAGATTTGACTGATCAAGAACAAAGACGTGGCAAACATAATTTACACCCGGCTGGTTTATAAACTATTTGTAAGAGATATCCGTTATATAAAACAGTTTCGACTGATTATCTAGCAAAAAACAATAGAATGTGACTCCCTTTTCTGAGTAACGTTTACCCATCAGATTCAATCAAGCTTTTATCACTTACCATCATGATATCTCATATGTGTTAGTTATTCATTAACTTGATGATATTGATCAATTATTGTATCACCGAATTATGTCATTATTTCATACATAATTAATGCTTTGTAATCTAGAAAATCATTTATTGTGCTATTATTATAATTATATGTACATAGTATTACATGTATTTTTAATAACCGGTGAGAGGCATAGTCATGTAAATTGGCAGACACATCAATATCGCCATCACTAGTTTTCAAACCTTTTTGGTAAGAGCACTTTTAATTCGTTCAGCCGCACCATTCAATTGAGGTGATGTGTCCGGGTCAGTACTCAATGTTCCTAAATGGGCGGTAGCCAAAGTGTCCTTATAAAAGAAGGAAACCATAATGTATTTAAAAGATAGATTACCAACTTGAGAATGATTATCTACATTTATACATTAATTTTATATTTTTAAATTTCTTACCTAATAATGTACTTGCTGCAACCCACAAAACATAATTATATTGAAAAATTGCAAATAAATTGCAAAATTTAAAAAAATTATGTATAAAGTGTTTCCTCGATATCCGGTACCATCAAACCTCAAGAGGAAATATTTAGTTTCATCTGCCATTAATGTTTTACTGTGACTGTAATAAAACTTTAATGGGGGCCGCTTATCCAGCTCATTACATCAATTTGTCACAAAAACAATATTGCATAAGCTATTGGCAGATTCATGTTTGTCTTCAGGAAAGCAACGTTTTTACTACTTGCAGTATTTTTGACAGTAATTGCCTTTTATCAAATATATGAAATATATTTATGATAAGTCTACAAAATACTGATTCAAAGCATCATCAAAAAGACATTCACGGATATTATTCTTATTGTACCCTGAACTTTTCCAGTCACTTATTTCAAATTTTCTCCTTCAACGGTGTCCTGAAATCAGATTATTGTTTCTTTCCTCTTCATCATTCATAATTTCCTGTCTCGGGGTGTGACTTTTATAAACATCCATTGTTTGTAAAAATATCATTGCTGGTTTGCTCTGTCAATCGTTATTCTTATTAACTGAAAATTGAGCGCAACTGCATTTTTGATTTAAGAGATAATGATTTTATCAAGCTGAAAAGAAAAATGTTAAAATTTGTCTGAGGAACAACAAAACTTTGAGCAACACATGTTAATTTAATATTTAAATAAAGGATGCATTAATCGCAAATGATTTGTGAATATATATTGAATATCCAATTGAACTGGTACAACGGTAAATGTGATATACGGAATCACTGTACCCTGTCTTGCGATTACAATCACATGATTCTTCCGATAATTGTATCAATCTTTGAGCCTATATATTTCAATGTGTACCTTTCTTGTGATAACAGGAAGTAGACTTGTTATATACTGTGGCCTGGGTACTAGCTTTTGTGTTAATAAGTGAGTTTCTTTTTCTATTCAGAACAGTAATTATATTAAGCTTTATACTATTGGTCAACGGGGAAAATACAGTTATTCAAAGATAGACCTGAGTCATGTTTCGTATGTATTCCTTTAATTGCATAGGCTAGGAATCCCTTTGTCTAAATTAGAAATGTCTACTTGAAACAAATAAACAGGTTACTAATACATTGTCGTTATATCCTGGAGTGGAGGATAATATCATTGTATATGATTGTATACAACAGTTCTTATTCCGTGGATGTCATAATGGAACTTCAGAAAGATGTATTTTTCACAGTTGTGATTTTAGATTTAATAAATTTGATTTTTTGTAACAGACCACTACGTTTGCTTCTATGTGATCTTAACAAATGTATTGGAATAATTGCAGGAAGAGGGGAGGGGCGGGTCCAGAGTTATTTTTCATTAATTGGTGGGTTGAAGTGTTAAATCTAAAAGTAGGAAAGATGAACATATTGATATCATTTTATACAACACAAATTTTGTCCGACTATACAAATGAAATATATCTATTAACAAGTTAGACATTGAAAAAGTACTAAAAGAATGATCGTTTAACATAATAATTCACAAACAAATTAAAGAATTTTTAAAGGAAAAAAGGCTAGTAAGATATTACACTAACTTAATATTATTTGAACCCAGCTTATCATGTTGCATAAATGATTGGATTTTTGCTTGTAATTGAAACGACATCAAATGCTTGCATATGTTGAAGATGAGTTTCACTCATGAACAAAGACAGTTTTTGTATTGCATGGTACGATGATAACGCGGTTATTTCATTGACAGTCACTTCCCTCTAGAATGGTTGCTGTGATATTTAACAATGGTACATTATTCTACCCTTTGGTATAATGTCATGGTATGTTACGCCTTTTTGTTTCCTTAAAAAGATTTTAATGTCATATTATCTTTTTACTGTGCTTTTTAAAAAGCTGTTTTGGATTGGTCGTTGATTCTCACTTTTTTATATCAAGCAATCATTTATCAATGCCAACACCTCTTGCGTGAATCGGAGAAAAAAAACATTTTAATTAAAAAATAATGTCGCACTAACCAACCTTTTGTTCCAATAGTTTGCAGAAATGTTGTTAATGTGAATTGGTAGTCTATATTAGACACGTTTTCAGAAATTGATTAAAACAGTAGAAGTGTATGTTCATTTATAAATTTATAAATTCTTATGAACAGTATTGCTTGAACATACGTTGATAGTCTTTAAAGTGATTTACTATGCACATTAAAACGAAAAAATAATTTCTTGAGAGCATTTTTTTATCTGCTTTTATGACGACAGAAAAGTTCCTGCGGAAAATCTATATTATTTCTTTTTACCTTTTTTTGCAGATGCCAGTTGACTTAGACAGTTCTATCTATTGTCACTAACAGCGTTATTCAATTGAACTATGGAGAAGGCTATTTGCTTTCCTCATGTAAAGCATTTTAACTGCCATTTATCACCTATACAATTGTCAAGGGGAATAAATGAACGATTGGCCTTTTTGCTCGTAAACGACAATACAGCATAGCCCAGCAATGAATATATCTTTGATTATTGTTTTGACATTTGAATTGTTTTACCACATACTTTTTAAGATTTATTACCATTTTCTAAAAAGCATAAAATATTAGTTTAAACAGTACTTTATTCACAAAATAGCACATGGTAGATCTATTACATTACAAAAAGTACTGAGTATGTAATACTTATATTAACTCATTATGAAAAAGAACGAACACAATATATATCTATATAGTTTGGAATGGACATGAAAACAAGTATCATAATATATAATATAGATATCAATAGGGCAAAACCCCGTATTGATATATATTGCGATACAGACAACCCGTATTTTTAATTTGTACCGTATATGTGTTTAAACAATGACATGTCAATATCTAACAAATTACATAAAAATAAATTCTGCATTCATATATGTGTTATATGGTGATAAGCGAAACCTTTAGATTTTACATAGTGTTACATATACTAAATGTAAAGAACTATTCTTTATATAAGTAATTTTCAAAACAAGAAAAACACCAAAAGTTTGAGAAGGAATAAAAAATCACTACTCATATGAAACTGTAAATGTAGTGTGCAACATATTGCAGAATAAACTATTAACGTCTTCTAATGGAGTAAGCAATGTTTGCATTTATTTTTTTTTAATTCATGGCTAATTTCTATTGATGATAACTACCTGAGGCTTCATGAAATAACAAAATTTGTATGTTGTAAATTTGTTTCCTCATATCATTACCGTAAGATTATGTTTAGGTTACACATTGCATTTAATTCTGAGTCTCTGCATAATTACAACACCCCTTAAAATTCCTTGTTAATGTTTTGCCAAATTGTGTTGCTCAAAGGTTAAAATGTTTGATATCATAAAATTATTTTTTTAAATCGTCGCATAGAATTTTTTTTATTGTTATGTTACGTTAGAATATGTTATTATCTCCGGTTTAATAGTCAATTATGTGAAACATTTTTATTATAACTTTTATTGAAGTCTTTCGTATTGCAAATGACATGATATACATTGCTATACTCACCACTTATTCATAAATCTTTTTCATCATACACACTGTAAGGACTTTAGTAAGATATACATATAATATTGGGAGATGTATTTTCTACAAGCAATATACTTTTAGCAAATGTGATTATTAATATATATTACCCATAAGATATAATTTACTGTCCAGTATGTATTAAACAATACTCCCACATATAGATTGTAAGCAAAATAATGCTATTTTAACAGATTAAAGTACATCAATAAGCGCTTTGTGTAATAGAGTAGGTAGAAAATGACCAAAATGCAGACGTTTCATACATTAAACATATGCGTCAAAACTTTTGAAACGATAATACAATATAATTAACAATAAAATGTTCATATTCTCGTATAATTATGTTTCTAAGTGCGCATTGCTGCTTTACATGTACTTTGTTACTGGCTATTGTAGACAAATGAGAGTAAAGACATCTGATGCTGCTTAATAACCAGCTTTGTCCAGACCACAATGTTGAAATATGATTAAGAACTTAGTTTTATTCTGTTCAAAAACCGGTATAAATGTATTAGGACCACTATACCATAATTGTTATGAAATACATGTATGGTGATGATATGTAGTTCTTGAACAGTAAAATTAATTTAACAAATGGTAAACATAAATTACAATAAAAATAAACAATAATAAATAACTTTTCAAATTAAAATTACAGTGAAAAAAAAAAACAAATTGTAAATAATATGAGTATAAGTTTAGTATTAAAATGTAATTTTGAAGACGCAGTAAACGTTATAAATACCCTAATTTTTATTTTATCAGAAGCTTTAATTTTTGTGTACTTTCAAACTAAGTTTCCAAAATGTTGCCCTTTGGCAAATTGTCAAGCCATGTTTTGTTCTGTTGCTGTTTTTGGCAATTAATTCAGTTATAATAATTAGGTGTTTTCTATGGAAGTAAAACACTTTCATGACAAATAATTGCAAAATTATCGCAAATTATCGTAACAAGCATCTAACATTCTCTAAACCATTATTTAAACATTATAATACTTACGTTTGCTCTTCCTTAAAAAATATTTAACTTTATTTGTTTAAAAATACAGTACCTTTAATCATATTTATTTAACTTGCTAAAAAGGAATTTGCATGCAAATGATATTGCTATCATCAGGCAAGAAGATTGATATTGGTCGGCATAGGGAAGTAGATCAACACAAATGCTTTACACAATATTCATGTACTTTATTGTAATATCTAATCCCATGATAGAAATAACTGGAAATATGTGACATGTTCATGACCGATATGAGTATTGAAATGGTTTATAGTTGACTTAACATAAAATATGCATGATCTAATTCTAGTATCTAATAATTATTCCATGATAGTGAAATAAATCATCAATGACTAGATGCTTTTTACATAGAATGGTTCGTTGACTTGAAACCACTTGCCCCTCACCGCTGTGGGTTCGAATACCGACAGGGACTTTGGATTCTTTCATGTGAGGAAGCTATCCAGCTAGCTTACGGAACGTCGGTGGTTCTACTCAGGTGCCCGTTCGTGCCTGAAATAATGCACGGAAGGGCACCTGAGGTCTTCCTCCACCAGTAAAGCTGGAACGTCGCGATATGACCTATACTGTGTCGATGTGACGTAAAACCCAAAAACAAACAAACACAACATAGAATGGTCGCCATTTTGAGAATCTTTTCCAATATATTATATGCCTAAAATTAGAAAAGAAAAATATATCCCACAGTTCTAGCATCTTCATGTAAGCTAATTAAAATCTTTTGCATTTAAAAATTTTTGTACTTCATTTATATTTTCAATTGACCTAAATTATCTGTTTACTCTTATTCGGTCAGTTTTATAATATATTGAATTTGTGCAAACGAAGTTTTTACAAATCAGTTCAATCTTAAAGATCCTGTAACACAATTTGTTATGGGTTTATAGCTCATATGAAGATTTATCAATATTGTAAGTTCCATTAAGCATTATTTGTAATATAACCGAATTTACTTTCTTTTTATGTTGATAGAGGGAGGTAATTAAAAATATATTTCTATAAAGTCCAAGTCAAATTTTTCAACAAGTAATGAATGCATATATTTTAATGATTACATACATGTATAATTTGAACAAATATTCGCAGTACATTATTTACATATTCCTCAGTGTTTAAAAATTGTGCTAGAGGCATAATTATATACCTATATAAACTTTCACTTAGGTGTGGTATAACCTTAATTACAACATACAGGATCTTTAAGATTATATTCTTATACAACGAAGAAAATAATTCTTGAATGTACAGCGGTAAAAGTGTATTTTATGATTATCAATAATTTTGTTATTATTGTTGTTTTTTGTCATTGTTATTTAATTGTTATTATTTTTTTTATTTATTATTATTATTATTATACCCGTTGTCAAAACAACATCTTGAACAGATTATTAATATATTTCCTTGGCGATTAAAAAGATTTGCTATAAATGAATCATTAAATAATTTATGACATAATTTGTTGATTAGATAATATCAAATCAATATTTCCCTAAAGTAATGTAAAATAGAATTGATACAGATAAAGAGCGGTAACAAAAGCCAGTTGTGACGTAGATACTGTATCGTCATTCTTTGGTAAAGTATGAACATCATTACAAATGATGAGGTTCTTATATCTGTAAAATACACGGCATGTCATTAAGTATTTCACTGCATTTAAAAGAAAATTTATATGATTGTGTGAGTTTCATGTAATAAATTTACAAACATTCAGATATTTCATTCGTGTTTCTTCCTTATATAATCATAAAAAAACCAAAGCCAGTACTAATCAAATTAAAATTAGAAACAAACGATGTCTGTTAGATTGTTTAATCTATTATATATTGTTGTTTCCAATGTTTCTGTTTTATCATTTTATTGATAAAAACTAAATATTTGCATGACTGTACTTTGTTTGACAATACGGAAATTTCATAAATTTTAGTACGGGCATATACAAAAAATCAGGTTTGACTGACCAGAAACAAAGACGTGGCAAGCACAATGTACACCTGGCTGGTTTATTAACTATTTGTAAGAGACATCCGTTATATAAAACAGTTTCGACTGATTATCTAGCAAAAACAATAGAATATGACTTTTTTTCTGAGTAACGTTTACCCGTGAGATTCAATCAAGCTTTTTTCACTTACCATCATACTATCTCATATAATGTAAGTTATTCAATAATTGTATCACCGAATTATGTCATTATTTCTTACATATTTAATGCTTTGTCACCTAGAAAATCATTTATTGTTCTATCATTATATTTACATAGTAATACATGTATTTTTAATAACCGGTAAGAGGCATAGTCATGTAAGTTGGCGGACACATCATTATCGCCATCACTAGTTTTCAAACCTTTGTGGTAAGAGCACTTTTAATTCGTTCAGCCGCACCATTCAATTGAGGTGATGTGTCCGAATCAGTATTCAATGTTCCTGAATGGGCGGAAGGGAGGAAAATATGATAAACAAGATCAACAAGGAAAGGCGGCGTTCAATGAACGCAACCCCCATATGACCCAGCAACAAGAACAATGGCAAGGAGCCCAGGCGGACCCCAAACAAAAACAGGACAGGGCAAAGACAGAGCACGGACAGGTTAATCATTAAATGATAAATATTTGTAACTGATTAGGAATTCAAAGAAAAGAATAATAGGCCCACAAAGGGGAAGGGGACAGGAGACCGGGGGAAGGGGGGAGCCATAATGTCCTTATAAAAGAAGGAAGCCATTATATATCTAAAAGATAGATTACCAACTTGAAAAAGATTATCTACATTCATACATTTATATTTTTAAGGTTCTTACCTAATAATGTACTTGCTGCAACCAACAATACATAATCATATTGCAAAATTGCAAATAAATTGCAAAATTTAAAAAACATTATGTATAAAGAGTTTCCTCAATATCCGGTACCGTCAAATCATTTTGTGTATTGCGTTTTTTGTTGCTGGTGTAGCTATTGCGTAACTATGTTTTTCTTGAAAATAATGTAATTCTTATAATCTAACAAACGGTCTTAAGCTGTGCATTAATATATCGGAATATCTTTTAGTATTTTATTTATGTAAAAATGAGTAAAGGAGGCAAATATATGTATATATCTGAAAGTGCAAGTTGGTTGACATTCATAGATTCATATCAAGACCAGATGTCATGTTTAAACCAATAAAATAGGATCAGGCGAACAAATGCCACTAGGCTTTGATGGACACAAACTTCAAGAGGATATATTTAGTTTCATCTGCCATTAATGTTTTAGTGTGACTGTAATAAAACCTTAATGGGGTGTCACTTTTTCAGCTAAGTACATCAATTTGTCACAAAAAGAATATTGCATAAACAATTGGGAGATTCATGTTTGTCTTCAGGAAAGCAACGTTTTTACTACCTGCAGTTATCGCCTTTTAAAATTTATCAAATATATGAAAAGTATAAATCTACACAATACTTCTGTTTAATAGCAGATATCAAATATTTGGTTCAAGGCATCATCAAAAAGACATTCACGGAGATTATTCTAATTGTACACTGAACTTTTCCTGTCACTTATTTGAAATTCTCTCCTTTAACGGTGTCCTGAAATCAGATTATTGTTCCTTTCCTCTTCATCATTCTTAATTTCCTGGTCCCGGGTGTGACTTTTATTATCATCTATTGTTTCCAACATTATCATTGTTGTTTTTGCTTTGTCATCAATCGTTACTCCTTTAAACTGAGAATTGAGCACAACAGCAATTTTGATATGTTTTTCTTATTTTTAATTCATGGCAGGCGTAGTTGTCAAAGAATATTTTCTCGACTTTAAGTCACTAAAATAACTTGTGCCGGAATAAAGAATTTCAAGGTTTTTTTTCTAATGAATAACACTGCTGTATGAGTGTCCTCAATAAATGTTCCCTTTGATATAACAAACAATGAAAACTTTCAAATCGTTTTGCGACTTTTATACGAGTTAAGTTCTGAAGATTTAGACCTTTGAGAACAACATTGTACAAGCAATTGGAGGAAATAACATGGCAATAACTAGTCAACTAACTAGTCGATACGTAATACCGCGTGCACCATCTAGAATTTTTTAGGAAATAATGATTAATCAAGCTTAAAAGAAATTAAGCTAGGCATTTATTTGAGGAAGAACAAAACAAGATAACAAGCACATGCTATTTCTGGTCAGTGTATCTTTTGTGAACCTATATATTTCAATCTTGCGATAACAGGAAGTAGACTTGTTTATGTACTGTGGGTACTAGATTTGTTTGCTGGTAAGTAAGGTTTCTCTACTAAGAGTTAATAGATTTGAGCATTATTTTATACCAAATATTATTAGTCAACGGGGAAAATACAATTATTCAACTTTATACCTTTATTACATAGGCTAGGAATCCCTATATCTTAATTAGAAATGTCTGTTGAGAGCAATAAATTACAAATCGTCGTTACATCCATGAATGGAGGGTAATATCATTGTAAAGAAGTGGAAACAACAGTTCTTATATATTCCGTTCACGTCATATTGGAAGTTCAGAAATATCTATATTTCATAAAATTAATGTGATTTTTAGATTTAATTAGATAATCGCCAATTATTTGAGCATAGAACTTGTGACGCATTGACATTTATTTGATCTTTTTAGCAGAAAGCAATCATTTGTTAACGTGTTAACTGAACAGATATTGGAATATTTGCAGGAACCGGGGCGGGGATGGAGGCTGAGATTTTTTCATACATGTGTGGGTTGAAGGGTTAAATTTAAAGAAAAAAGATGAAAATATCAATATATACAAATTATGTCTGAATAAAGACATGAAATGTATCTATTACAAGTTAGGCATTGAAAAAGAACTTAAATGATGATTGTTTGAAACAATTATTTACAAACAAATTTAATGTGTTTTTGTTTTAAAGGAAAAATGCTTATACTATATTTAATATAATTTGAATCCAGCTGCATCAAGTTGTACATATGACGGCAATAGATCATTGGATATTATCTGCTAGTAACTGAAACGAAATCAAATGCTTTTATATGTTGAAGATTGATTCGACTTATGAACAAAAACAGTTTCTGTATTACATGTTACAAGAATGACGCGGTTATTTCAATCACTGTCAATTCCCTCTAGAACCATTTCTGGGATATTTAACGATGATACATTATTCCACCCTTGGGTTAAATGTCATGCTATGTTACACCTTTTCGTTTCCTTGAACGGATTTTAATGTCATATTAGTTTTTGCTGTGCCTTTTTAAAAAAGGCTATTTTGGATTGGTCCTTGATTCTCAATCATGCGATCATTTATCAATGTCAACACCTCTTGCGTGAATGGGAGAAAGCATTTGAATTAAAAAATAATGTCGCACTAACAACTCTTTTGTTCAAATAATTTGTAGGAATGTTGTTAACGTGAACTGGTGGTCAATATTGGGCACGTTTCTAATATCAATTAAAATGATAGAAATATATCGTTTGTATATCCTTATGAAAAGCATTGCTAGCAGAAATAAATGTTGATAATGTTAAAATTTAATTAGTATGTGAATTGATTTGATAAATAATAATGGGTTGTTCTAGAACATTTTATAATCTGCTGTATTAACATATGTGATATCAGATCGTGTATTTTACATTTGCCAAAACCATTCAAATATAATTTGTCCGTGGTTTGTTGTTTTGTCTGATAATAAGTAGTATCAACGTACTTATTTATTGTATTACAGACCTTCCATTAAAGACAAACTCACCTTATCGAACATTACTGAATTGTACAAATTGCGTGAAGCTTAGATCTAAGTTTTGAAGCGGATTTAGGATTTAAATATTTTGAATAACTCAATCATTATAAATTTTATCAGTTTAATTTGTAAATATATACTAATATTATTTACATCTATCATTTCCTAATTTCCCAGTACATATCAATATATATATACACCTTAATATTACATTAGGATAAAAGAAACGTTATAAATATGGCACACTGTAATGACATACATGAATATCTTTTTCATACGAGATATTTTAGAGTTATTTTTTAATGTTAGCATTTTTACCAGAAAAAATATGTAATACTTTCCAGCTTGAGCTTTACTAATGGAGGAATACCTCCGGTTCCTTTCCGTGCGTGCAATATTTCAGGCACGAACGTTCTCCTGAGTAGAACCACCAACGAATTGAAAGCTGGTTATGTGGATCCATCGACGAGATATGATCTCAAACTTGAAGAATTCGGGTTATAAGACAAACAAAACACACAATTGGCAGCAATGAATCAACCTAGTATTTGAAGAATATGACCTTGTCTTTGTCACCTTTGCCTAATCAAATCAAATTACCTCTTTGCGACTTGCTACTAACAATAAACTTCAATTCATGACAACAGTTTATTTCCAGTGACAAATCTATATTATTTGCTTTCAGAAAATGTTTTCAGATGCCAGTTAACTAATAGACAATTCTATTTATTGTCACCAACAGCGTTATTCTATTGAAATTTGGCGAAAGCTATTTGTTGTCCTCATGAAAAGCATTTTACTGTCATTATCATCTTTACAATTGTCAAAGGTAACAAATGAACGATTGACCTCTTTGGTCGTAAACAGCAATAATGCATCGTCTAGAAATACCATTGCACCATGAATATCTCTTTTGTTATAGTTTCGACAATGAAATTGTTCTATTCAAGATCTATTCTCAACGTGCAACACTTGTTTACATAAAATCCATATATTGTTGAGGTTTTTATAATAGTTGTCCAAAATCTGGAGGCTTTAAGCAACTTCAGTTTATCTGAGTCGTGTTATTCGTGAATTTTGAAACTAAATTCTACAACTTTAGAGAGCCTCACAAATAACATTTACATCTGAACCTCCTTCAAAACTGCCCTTAAAATTTCCTTGATAAATTATTGCTTGATTGTTTTGCTAAAAGGTTTGATATTATATAATTTATTACCTTTAATTGTCGCTTAGCATTTTCTGCTTGACTGTTTTTTATGTTACATTAGTAATTTGTATAATCGCCAATTTAATAAACCCAGTGGAATCAAGTGTCTGCAATACAAGTTTTATTGAACTCTTACGTATTTCATATCACGTGATATACATTGATAAACTAATGACTTTTTTTTCATATATTATTTCCATTTTTACCACATATACACACTGTAAGGACACCTAAGTAAGATATAAATATAATGTTTGGGTTTGTATTTTCTACAAGCGATATTCTTTTACCAAATGCGATTAAGAAATATATATTACCCATAAGATATAATTTACTGTCCGGTATGTTATAAATAATACTCCCACATGTGAGATTGTAAGCAGAATAATGTTATTTTAACAGATTAAAGTACATTAATAAGCGCTTTGTGTAATGGAGTAGGTAGAATATTACCAAAATGCAGACGTTTCATACATTAAACATATGCGTCAAAACTTTTGAAAACGACAATACAATATAATTAACAAATTGAATAAAATGTTCATATTCTCGTGGGATTGTGTTTCTAAGTGTACATTGCTGCTTTACACGTGCTTTGTTACTGGCTATTGACGTCATACTGTGATAACCAGCTTTGTCCAGACCAGAATGTTGAAATATGATTAAGAACTTAGTTTTATTCTGTTCAAAAACCGGTACAAATGTATTGAGACCATTATACCATAATGGTTATGAAATACATGTATGATGAAGATACGTAGTTCTTGAGCAGTAAAATTGATGTAACAAATGGTAAATATAAATTACATAAAAATAAACAATAATAAATCACTATTCAAATTGAATTACAGTGAAAAATAAACAAATTGTAGATAATATGAGTATCAGTTTAGTATTAAAATGTCATTTTGAAGACCCAGTAAACATTAGAAATACTTTAATATTTATTTTATCAGAAACTTTAATGTTTTGTGTACTTTTATTGAAATAAAGTTTCCAAAAGGTTGCTCTGTGGCCAATTGTCAAACCATGTTTTGTTCTGCTGCTGTTTTGGCAATTAATTCAGTTATAATAATTGGGTGTTTTCTATGGAAGTAAAACACTTTCATGACAAATAATTGCAAAATTATCGCAAATTATCGTAACAAGCATCTAACATTCTCTAAACCATTATTTAAATATTATAATACTTACGTTTGCTCTTCCTTAAAAATATTTAACTTTATTCGTTTAAAAATACAGTACCTATAATCATATTTATTTAACTTGCTAAAAAGGAATTTGCATGCAAATGATATTGCTATCGTCAGGCGAGAAGATTGATATTGGTCGGCAAGGGAAGTAGATCAACACAAATGCTTTACACAATATTCATGTGTTTTATTGTAATATCTAATCCCATGATAGAAATAACTGGAAATATGTGACATGTTCATGACAGATATGAGTATTGAAATGGTTTATAGTTGACTTATCATAAAATATGCATGATCAAATTCTATTATCGAATAATTATTCCATGATTGTAAAATAGATCATCATTGACGAGATCCTTTTACATAACATGGTCGCCATTTTGAGGATCTTTCCAAATTAATGTTTTGCTTAAATTAGTTTGAAAATATTCCACAGTTCTATTATTTTCATATAAGCGATTCAAAATTATTTTCATTTCAAAGTTTTCGTACTTCATTTATATTTTTCACAATGCAAAGGAAATACACAAATGACCTAGATTATATGTTTACTCAGCTTAAATCCTTATTCAGTCAGTTTTATGATATATTGAATTTGTGCAAACAAAGTTTTTACAAATCAGTTAAATCTTAAAGATCCTGTAACTCAATTTGTTATGGATTTATAGCATAAATATAATGCTCAAATGAAGATTTATCAATACAGTAAGTTCCAAAAAGCATTATTTGTTAAGATATTCCCGAATTTACATTTCATGTTACTAAAGGGAGGTAATTAAAAATATACTTCCTAAAAAGTCTGAGTCATTTTTTTCAATAAGAAATGAATGCATATATTTTA
This sequence comes from Ruditapes philippinarum, assembly GCF_026571515.1. NCBI lineage: Eukaryota > Metazoa > Mollusca > Bivalvia > Venerida > Veneridae > Ruditapes > Ruditapes philippinarum. Next base: position 150,949 of record NW_026855344.1, read on the forward strand.
ATGATTACATTCATGTATAATGTGAATAAATGTTTGCAGTAAATATTTTACATATTCTTCTATGTTTGAAAATTGTTTTAGACGCATAATACATTATACATATATAAAAGTGTGCTAACACATACAGGATCTTTAAGGTTATATTCTTATACAACGAAGAAAATAATTTTTGATTGTACATCGATAAAAGTGTATTCTATTATTATTGTTTTGTTGTTATTATTATAATTCCCGTTGTCAAAACAATATCTCGACCAGATTATTTATATATTGCCTTGGCGATTAAAAAGATTTGCTATAAATGAATCATTAAATAATTTATGACATAATTTTTACTGTATCGTCATTCTTTGGTAGGTGTAAACATCATTAATACAAATGATGAGGTTCTTATATCTGTAAAATACACGGCATGTCATTAAGTATTTAAAGTTACATTAAATAAATATGTTAAAATATTTTTGCCGTCGGCCTAAAAACCAAGCATTCTACAGTTTCATTAACCTTTTTAACAGTATCGTTGTAAATCTCATCAAATATTGTTCATAAATTAGGATTTTAAATGGAAAACCCCACGGTAACACTAAAGTTCGTATACGAATTTTAACATGCAAATGAAGACTATAATCAGCTCGTGTACGCGCTACGTCACGGAGTTATAGTTGCTATCCGGAACACAGCAAATATAAGATTTTCTTGTATCTTGTAACAGTTAACACACTTTTACCGTTTAAGCTTCACGGTGCACTAGGCCTGTGGTTCAGAAAAAATAATCATCTCATAAAACAGATTAAATTTGTATGAAAATATCCGTTACAATGCGGAAATTAACCGTTAAATTAGGACTGCTACTTATAGTCATGTTTGTTGATTTAATATTGATGTACGGATGATCTGAAGGCGGAGTTTCTCATGCAAACAGAAATTGTACTTCCGAATTCGCCACAATAAGGTTGCACATTTGTATGCTCATAAAACTCATTTTGGTTGCCTGGACACTAAAATAAGATCTGGAGTCGATATGAAACCCAATTTATTAATGAAATTTCGCTATTTGTTTTTTTATGAAATTTATTTAATGTAACTTTAACTGCATTTCAAAGAAAATTTATATGATTGCGTAAGTTCCATAATGAATTTAAATGTACAAACATACAGATATTTCATTTGTTTTTTTTCCTTATATAATCATAATAAAACCAAAGTCGGGGCTAATCAAATTAAAATTAGAAATAAACAATGTCTGTAAAATTGTTTAATCTATTATATATTGTTGTTTCCAATGTTTCTGTTTTATCATTTTAATGATAAAAACTGTATATTTGCATGACTGTACAAATGTACTTTGTTTGACAATACGGAAATTTCATAAATTTTAGTACGGACATATCAAAATAATCAGATTTGACTGATCAGAAACAAAGATGTGGCAAACACAATGTACACCTGGCTGGTTTATAAACTATTTGTAAGAGACACCCAATCAGAGTTTCGACTGATTACCTAGCAAAAAATAATAGAATATGACTCTCTCTCTCTTTCTGATTAACGTTTAATCATGAGATTCAATCAAGCTTTTATCACTTATCACCATACTATCTCATATAATGTTAGTTATTCATTAACTACATGATATTGATAAATGATTGAATCACCGAATTATGTCATTATTTCATACATATTTAATGCTTTGTCACCTAGAAAATCATTTATTGTTCTATCATTATATGTACACATTAATACATTTATTTTTAATAATCGGTAAGACGCATAGTCATGTAAGTTGGCGGACACATCATTATCGCCATCACTAGTTTTCAAACTTTGTGGTAAGAGCACTTTTAAATCGTTCAGCCGCACCATTCAATTGAGGTGATGTGTCCGGGGTCAGTATTCAATGTGCCTGAATGGGCGGAAGGGAGAAAGCCAAAAGAAGGAAACCATAATATATTTAAAAGATATATTACCAACTGGAGAATGATTATCTACATTTATACATTTATATTTTTAAGGTTCTTACCTAATATTGTACTTGCTGCAACCCACAATACATAATTATATTGAAAAATTGCAAATAAATTTCAAAATTTAAAAACATTATGTATAAAGTGTTCCTCGATATCCGTTACCGTCAAATCATTTTGTGTATTGCGTTTTTGTTGCTGGTATAGTTATTGCGTAACTATGTTTTTCTTGAAAATAATGTAATTCTTATAATCTAACTTTATATTATCTTTTTCACAACGGTCTTAAGCTGTGCATTAATAAATCGGACTATTTTTTAGTATTTTATTTTTGTAAAAATAAGTAAAGGATGCAAATATATATGAAAGTGCAAGTTGTCTGCGTACAAAAAACAAACCAGTTGGTTGACATTTATAGATTCATATCAAGATCAGCTGTCATGTTTTAACCAATAGAATAGGATCAGGCGAACAAATGCCACTAGGCTTTGATGTACACAAACCTCAAGAGGAAATATTTAGTTTCATATGTCATTATTGTTTTAGTCTGATTGTAAAAAAAACATTAATGTGGTGTCACTTATCTAGCTAAGTACATCAATTTGGCACAAAAACAATATTGCATAAACAATTGGCAGATTCATTTTTTGTCTTCAGGACAGTAATGTTTTTACTACCTGCAGTATATTTGTCAGTTATTGCCTTTTATCAAATATATGAAAACTATTTATAATAATTCTACAAAATACTTCTGTGTAATAGACAGTTTCAAATATATGGTTCAAAGCATCATCAAAATGCCATTCACAGAGATTATTCTAATTATAACCTGATTTTTTCCTGTCATTTACTTGTAGTTTTCGCCTGTAACGGACTCCTTAAAAGAGATAATTGTTCCTTTCCTCTTCATCATTCTTAATTTCCTGTCTCGGGGTGTGACTTTTATAACCATCCATTGTTTCCAACGTGATCATTGCTGTTTTGCTCTGTCGTCAATCGTTATTCTTATTAACTGAGAATCGAGCGCAACTGCAGTTTTGATCTTCTTATTCTTAATTCATGGGAGGCGTAGAAGTGAAAACATCTGTTCTCGACTTTTTGTCAATTAAAATCATGTGCCGGAATAAAGAATTTCAAGCTTTTTTCTAATTAATAACACATTGATGTGTGAGTGACCCTTTGAAAAAAACAAACAAGGAAAACTTTCGGATCTCTTTGCAAGTTTTATCCGAGTTCTGAAGTTCTTAGACCTTTGACAACAACATTTGTACAAAAAAACAATCTGCAGAAATAATGTGGAAATAACTAGTCGATAAGTAATAGCTCATGCACAATCAAGAAATATTTAAGAAATAATGATTTTATCAAGCTTAAAAGAAATAATATTGAAATTTTTGTGATGGACAACAAAACTATAAGCAACACATGGTAATTGAATATTTGAATAAATAATGTATTGATAAATGATTCGCAAATATATATTGCATATTCAATTGTACTGGTACCACGGTAAATATGATATACGGAGTCACTGTACCGTGTCTTGCGATTACAATCACATTCTATTTCCGAGCATTGTATCAATATTTGGAGCCTATATATTGCAACTTGTACCTTTCTTCCGATAACATGAATACACCGTGGGTACTAGCTTTTGTGTTAACAAGTGAGTTTTTTTTCTATTTAGAACAGTAATTATATTAAACGTTATACTATTAGTCAACGGGGAAAATACAGTTATTCAAAGATAGACCTTTAATTGCATAGGCTTGAAATCCCTATGTCTAAATAAGAATTGTCTACTTGAAACAAATAAACAGGTTACTAATACATTGTCGTTATATCCTGGAGTGGAGGAGAATATCATTGTATATGAGTGGATGCAACAGTTCTTATTCCGTTGATGTCATAATAGAACTTCAGAAAGATATATATTTCACAATTTGATTTTTGATTTAATAGAATAATTGCCAATTGTGACGCATTGACATAAATTTGAATTTTAGTAACAGACCACTACATTTGCTTCTATGTGATCTTAACAAATATATTGGAATAATTGCAGGAAGAGGGGAGGGGGCGGGTCCGGAGTTATTTTTCATTAATTGGTGGGTTGAAGTGTTAAATCCAAAAGTAGGAAAGATGAACATATTGATATAATTTTATACAACACAAATTATGTCCGACTAAACAAATGAAATATATCTATTAACAAGTTAGACATTGAAAAGTACTAAATTAATGATCGTTTGAAATAATAATTCACAAACAAAATTTTAAAAAATAACTTAAAGGTAAAGGGCTAATAAAATATAACACTCACTTAATATTATTTGAATCCACCTTTATCATGTTGCATATATGATGGCCATATTTCATATTTGGATATTTGGATTTTTGCTTGTAATTGAAACGACATCAAATGCTTTCATATGTTGAAGATGAATTCAACCCATGAACAAAGACAGTTTTTGTATAGCATTTTACGGTGATAACGCGGTTATTTCATTTGCAGTCACTTCCCTCTAGAATCGATGCTGTGATATTTAACAATGGTACATCATTCCACCCTTTGGTATTATGTCATTATATGTTACGCCTTGTCGTTTCCTTTAAAAGATTTTTAATATTATATTATATTTTGGCTGACAAATAAAACAAATAATTTTAAGCAATAGATTGACCTTGTATTTGGAAAAAAAGCTGCAATATGAAATTGACTCTGTCGCCTTAGCCTAACCAAATCAAATTATTTCTTGAAGACTTACTATTAACCATAAAATTCTATGACAACAATTTATTTCTAATGGCAAATCTGTATTTGTTTTCAGAATTCTTTTGCAGTTGCCAGTTAACTAAGAGACACTTCTATTTATTGTCACAAACGGCGTTATTCAATTGAGCTGCTATTTGTTGTCCTCATGAAAAGCATTTTTACTGTCATTATCACCTTTACAACTGCCAAAGGGAACAAATGAACGATTGAACTTTTTGTTAGTTAATGGCAAATAAACATTGCACAAGAATACCAAGGTACAATGAATATTACTTTGACATATTGTTTTGTCATATGTATTGTTTTACCAGAGTTTGTTTTCTAAGATGTATAACCTTTTTCTAAAAAGCATAATATATAAATTTAAACAGTATTTTATTTACAAAATAAAACATGGTAGTATATTGAAAATTAATTTGAAATATTAAAAAGAAAAATTAAAATTATCAATATTATTATACTTTTAAAGGATATGAAAAAAAATTATAAAATTTTAAAACATTTATATTAATAGGGGCAAACCCCCCTATAAATATATATTCGTCAGACAAAATTTGTTTTGTTTAAAAAATGCGTGTCCATATTTAAACAAATTATATAAAAAAAAAATTTGCATTAACTATGCCCTATCTGGTGATAAATGAAAAATTTGTTTTTAATAGTTTTTTAAACATTTTGGGAAAATCAAAAAATATTCTTTTAAAATTTCCCTGTTCTAAAAAAGAAATCTTAAAAACACTTTTCAAGAGATAAAATTTAAAAAACCAAAGTTTTAAAAAATGCATAAAAATTTTTCTATTCATATGGAAAATGTGAAATTTGCGCAAAATATTTAGAAAAAATTTTATCATTAAACTCTATTTAAATGGGCGAGCAATGTTTTTCATTTTTTTTTTTGGCAAATTTAAAAGGGGGTTTAAAATAATTTTGGCAGATAAAAAAATTTTTAATTTGTATAGTTAAACTATTTGTTCTAAATCAATCATTGTCTTTATAAAAATTTCCCAAAACTGGGGCTTTGAACAAAATCGTTATCCCGGAAAGTGGTATCCCCGGTATTTTTAAATTTAAAAATTCCGGGAAAGGGGTCAAAAAAATTTTTTTTGTCTCCTCCTTTTATTACCCCTCCCTTTTAAAATTTCTTTTTGTTTTTGCTTAAAGGGGAAACTTAAAAGTTTATACGTTTTAATTAAAAAGGGGAAAACCCCTCCCTTAAAATTTTTTTTTTTTGATTTTGGGCTTTTTAATTTTTCCCAAAGTAATTTTTTATAAAATTTTTGTTTTGATTTAAAAACCCCTGGAATAAAATATCTTTCAATATAAATTTTATTGATTTTCACGGAGGACTTAAAAAACTTTTCCACTTTTTCCCAAAATCTTTCCCTTTTTTTTTATTTTACCTTGGGAAAAACTTTTGATAAAAAATACTTTTAATTATTTTGGTTAATTTTTTAAAAAGGGATTACTTTTTGCAAATTGATTTTAAAGTTTTAAAAACCCTAAAATTAAATTTTCTTCCCGTCTTTTAAAAAATATCCAAAAATGTGAGATTGTTTAAACAAAAAAAATGCCCATTTTTTAAAAATTAAATAATTAATAGGCATGTGTAAAGGTTTGGGAGAAATTACCCAAAATCCGACGTATTTAATTTTTTCATATTGCGTTTAAAAAATTTGAAAAAGCAATTCAATAAATTAAAATATGCAAATATTTGGGGATAAAATTTAAAGTTTTTTTATTTTAAAATATTTTTTTCTTTTTTGAAAAATCCCAAAAATATTTTTTTTAAAATTTTCCCTTTCTCTTTAAAAAAAGAAATTCCCTTTAACCAATTTCAAGAGATAATTTTTAAAAAACCCAAAAGTTTTAAAAAAATGCATAAAAATTTCTATTTATGAAAAATGGAAAGTTTGCGAAAAAATTTCGAATAAACTTTTATAACATTAATTCCCCATTAAATGATGGCCCAAAGGGTTTTTTTTTTAAATTTTTTTGGAAAAAAAATGGGGGTGGAAACTTTAAATTTAAAGGGTAGATAAAAAAAACTATTAATTTGTATAGTGTACAAATTTTTCATAAAATCAAAACATTGTCTTTTTAAGAAATTTTCCCAAAACTGGAGGCCCTTTAAAAAATATTAAATCTATCGGAAAGTGGTATCCGGGTTTTTTTAATTTAAAATTTCAAAGTAAAAATTTGGGTCAAAAAATTTTTTTAGTCCCTCCCCAAATTTCCACTCCCTTTAAAACTTTCTTTGTTTTTGTTTAAAAAGTAATTTTAAAATGTTTGGGTAAAGTTTTAATTTAAAAAGGTAAATCGCGTTTTAAACCCTTTTATTTTGTTTGTGGGTCTTTTTATTTCCAAAATAAATTTTTTATTTAAACCATTTTTTAAAAAGCCCCTGGAAATCAATTTCTGAAAATAAATTTTTTCAGTGGGAAAAATGATTTAAAATTTCCACCCTTTTTCCCTATATCATTTCCATTTATATCATTTATACACCTTGTAAAGACTTTTGAGTAAGAAATACGTCTAATGTTTGGGGTTGAATTTTCTACAAGGGATATACTTTTAGCAAATGTGATTATTAATGTATACTACCCATAAGATATAATTTACTATCCAGTCTGTTATAAACAATACTCCAACATGTGAGATTGTAAGCAAAATAATGCTATTTTAACAGATTAAAGTACATTAATCAGCGCATTGTGTAATAGAGTAGGTAGAATATTACCAAACTGGCAGACGTATCATACATTAAACATATGCGTCAAAACTTCTGAAAACGTCAATACAATATAATTAACAATAAAATTTTCATATGTTCGTGTTATTATGTCTCCAAGTGTGCATTGCTGCTTTACAAGGGCTTTGTTACTGGCTATTGACGTCATTCTGTGATGTATGAGAGTAAAGACAAAAACACAAAGCATCGGATGCTGCTTAATAACCAGTTTTGTCCAGAACAGAATGTTGAAATATGATTAAGAATTATAGATGAAAGACTTAGAATAACTGTATAAATACATAAGAATATTTTAGCTATATATTGCGGTTTATCTTGTTCAAAAACTGGTACAACTGTATCAAGACCATGATAATGTAATAGTCATAAAACTTGTCGATGAACGTGTAAAATGTTTATGCCAATTAATTATTTGACTTGACTTAACTATGATATAGAATCTACATGTAAATTATTTAATATGTTTGCCCTTTCTAAAATGGAGAATGTTATTCGTTTCTTAGGCATAAGGTACCTTTAATCATATTTTGTTAACTCTCTTAAAAGGAATAAGAATGCAAATGACTTTTGATATTAATATTATTAAAGTCGAGGAGGTACGTAGATATGTGTCGGCAATGTACGAAAGACCGGTGGGGACATTTCAACTTCATGCATAATGATTCCCGATTTCATCTTCATGAGTTCATGAGAAATCGTGAATTCGTGAAGTTGAAATCGGGAATTCATTAAGCTGAAATCGTGAATTCGTTAATTCCGTATGTTAAAAACGTGAATTCATGAAATTAAGATTGTGCATACATGAAGATCAAATCGTGAAATCGGGAAATGGTCCTGCCGATCTTTCGTACAAATCTCTTGTCGCGCTGCTTTTCACAATATACATGTACTTTATTGTAATATCTAATCTATGGTAGAAATTACTGGAAATATTTGGCATGTTCATGACCGAAATGAGTATTGAATGGTTTATACTTCTCTATGTTAGGCAAATTTATATATATTTCATTCCAAACTTTTATAATTCACAAATGTAAAATAATCAGTTAACCAAAGTCATTTGTTTATCTTATTATTTCAGTTTTATAATAAATTAAATGTGTGCAAACAAAGTTTTTACAAATCAGTTATATTCTTAAGGTTATATTATTCTTATACTATGAAGAAAATTATGTTGATTGTACAGCGATAAAAGTGCATTTTAATCCTATCATTATTATTATTATTATTATTATTATTATTATTATTATTATTATTATTATTATTATTATTATTATGATCATCACCATCATCATCATCATCATTGTTATTATTATACTTTAATGCCCGTTTTCAAAATGATATATCGAACAGATAATAATTATATTATCTGGGCAATTACAAAGAATTGCTATCAATGAATATCATAATTCAATAATGTATGTCATAATTTGTTGATTAGATAATATCCAATCAATATTTCTCTAAAGAGATGTAAAATTGATTCAGATAAAGAGCGATGAACAAAAGCAAGTTGGAACGTAAATACTGTATCGTCATTCCTTGGTAAAGTAGTATTACTTTGGTCATTGTTTCGTTTTGAGTAAGCATGACCTCTGTATTATGTTTGCATGCATATGCTTTACCCATTTCTGAATAAATCGTACGTTTGGACAGCATATGGGGGTCGTGTGTTCATAACATGTTTTTGGTAGTGACTTTATTTTCAGGATGCATTATTAAGATCTAAATGTCGATGAATTTCATTAAATAAGAACTGTCGATGGTGGTCTGAATTTTGCTCATTTATTCAAAAAATAGAAATACGTTTTCTCCGTCTGTTGCGTTCAAATTATGGCAAAAACCACTTTCAATAAAAGCATATTACAATACTTTGTAATAGTCGTCTGGTGACACCTATAAATGAATTCAGGATTTTACTCTAGAAATTGGTTTAATAGGGGTAGTTTGTGATAGGCTGATTGATTAGTTGTTATGACAGTTGTGCATTTTAGTACATTTTTTCATACCTCACTTTGATATATGATGGCATAAACATTTAGGTATTTAGTCTTGACAAAACGTATGCATCAAAGGAACTCTACATTTAAAAGCAACCTTTACACTCGTTTTATAGGAACATATAAACTTAATAAAGTACATGATATATGTTAAAATCATTTATACAAATGATAAAGTTATGGAAGTATATATGTAAAGTAGACGACATGTCATTAAATATTGAACTACATTTAAAAGAAAATATGGCAGCTTCATTTCAATAAGCATTTAAAGACGTCGGTGTCATCATTACACTTTCATGCAACAATAAATTTACTAGTTTTTTTATCTGATTAGTGTATAAATGATATATATATCATATTATTATATAATTGCGTCAAGTTCCATGTAATAAATTTAAATGTACAAAAAATACAGGTATTAAACTTGTTTTTCTTCCGTATGCAATTAAAATTAAACCAAAATCGGGGCAAATCAAATTAAAATTAGAAACAAACAATATCCGTCTAGATTGTATAATTTATTATATATTGTTGTTTCCAATGTTTCTGTTTTATCATTTTTATAACTATATATTTTCTTGACTGTACAATGTTTCACATAACGGCAATTTTATTATTTTTTCAGTACGGACATATCCACAAAATCTGATTCGACTGACACCAATAAGCAAAGGCGTGGCAAATACAATGTACATCTGGCTGGTTTATCAACTATTTGTAAGAATTCACTATTATTTATGCATTGTATTAGAAATGTTGAAGAATGTATGACAGGAGAAAAAGTTAGTACATATCAGCCATTGAACAATTATATAACACAAATAGCTTTATAAGACTCGTTCTTTCTGTTGTAAAATATTAGTATATGATATAACGTAAGTATAAATTGGCTTTTTAACAACATTAAACGATATTATTATCGTTTCTAAATATTTTCATATACTTTCATATAAGGTATAAAGCTATACGTAACCATCTGTAACTCCGAATAATTGAATTATTTGCATATAAGACTAATTATATGAATGTAAAAAATATTGTTTGTAAATTTTAGAAGGAACGGTTGGCATATGCATAAAATAATAAACTGAAGACAGCAGTTGAATATTTTATTGTTCTGTTTTCTTATATTTCATTTGCTTACAGTAATTTAAGTAACTTAAGTAACTATATGCTGCAAGGACCTCAACAAAAGACCAGACAAAGTTATAAGTTAACGTGTATAGACAGATATAACTTTACGACTTATACTATCTTACATTTTATAAGTCATATTCTTCCACACAACCATAAAGTTTGTCGACATATCTATCGAAAAGAAAAATTGTTTGACTTATTCTCAGTATGATGACCTGGCAAATGTATCAAGTTATCCTTTTGGTCACACGACATCTGTCTTTAAATTTATTATGAGAGGTTATTTCCGAGAGAAATATAAAAAATAAACGTCAAGCTTACAAAACTTAATCTAATTTTAGGACAAAGATAAGAAAAAAATATAATATTAAATATACCAAAACAACGACCTTTGAAAACGTCTGAACCAGTTGATTATTTTTTCACCTATCGAAATACTTTTCTGTAAATATCTACTTCTTTGTTACCATCATAAGAAGGTTGCCATTTTTTCTGGTAGTAACTATTTTGTTTCATTTCAGCAATATAGTATCAAGTACTAGTACCTTGATGACAGAAATGATTTGAATAAAAATTGTATATAGTTTTAAAATCATTTTTGAGAACTCTCAAGAACATAGTTGCCATTCAATCAATTTAGTTTATACAAGTTTATTTTAGTTCGATTGTGTTTGAAGCTAAAAGCTTATTGAAAAACTCTCGAATCCGTTCCTGGAACCAACCAGTACTAAGCAATGAATGTAAAGTTTCTTGCTCAAGGAAACAACAGCTTGTCCCTGACAGGGTATGAACCCACGGAGTCAGCAATCCTAAGATGACTAGTCCGACGCGTTAACCACTCGGCCACGCCGCCATCCAAACAATTTATCTTTCTTTGTTGTTCTTGGGTTTTTATATTAGTATTGAATGTTTAGTTTAATGTCTTGTTGTTGTTGTTGTTGTTAGTTTAATTTGTTAGTTCTCATTTGTTTTTATATTTTGTTTGTTTTTTACTTCTTTATTTTTCAGTTTTTTCGTTTAATTTCATTCTATCAGATGAGGGTTTTTTATTTCTTTTGATCGTTTCGTTCCTATCGTATATTATCCAATCGGTTTGCATACTTGTGTCTTGTGTTCATTTCTTGTTCAGTCTGTGTTTTCTTTTTCTTTATTATGCCTTTATTAATAAAAATTGTACTAAATTTCAGTGCCATCTGTTTGCCCTACTGGTGTTGCTGAGTTGTGTCGGGGCGTTGCATTCCGTGAACGTCGCCTTGCCTTGTTGATCTTTGTTCCTATGTTTTCCGGACAGGTTATTATATACCAAAAACATAGTTCAGGCACATATACTGAGCCGCCAAAAAGTTTAGGCAGTGCAATTTGTTAATTTTCGTTCAATGAATTTCATGAAAAAATAATATAAATTGGCTGTTATGATTGCAATTATGCTGCAAATAATTGACTTAAACGGCTAAAAAGCTTACGATAAAAAGGTTACCAAATATATTGAATATAAAAAGTTCTGTTCAAAAATATCTTTACGACACTACAGTTGTCGTTCCCAATGCTTTTAAGAATTCTTTACTGTCAAACATGAGACTATCCTCTGATCACACATTAAATGCACTGCGTATGGCACCATAAAAAGTTTTAATGGTAAAAAACATTAAGAGTAAGAGATTCGGTGCTTATGATCATCGATATTCATGATTATATATTCTGTTTATATCTGATATTGTGTCGTTTTTATAAGAAATAAAATACAGATTATAAGTATCAATAAGGATATGTCACTTCAAGATGATGTTATAATAATGCACATTTTTAAATTCGATTTTCATTTGATAAACTTGACTTTTACAGAACAAAAATAACAAATATACACGGCTGTTATAAAGCTTGGAAGTAATTCATATTGATATTCTCTCAAAGATAGTATACTAACTATATTATAAAAGATAGTTCCAAAGAAAACGTTAAGTGACATTATACTCATGTTTTTCACTGTCAACCTGGGATAAATAAATGCATATATATGATATTTATATGGGTCACATGGGTTAATGATTACTCAGGTACAAGGAAGGGTTAAAATTATTTTCCTCTCTTTTCTGTTGCATTTCAAATTCCTCCTTGTATGTTTGAATCGCTTCAACACGGTTGAAAAGAGACACCAATCCAAACAAAATCATCAAACCATGATGGCATTTACACTTACATGTAGAGGCAATTGTATGATTTCGAAGACAGCTGCAACAGGATTGTCATTTTTTTATCATAACTTGTATGACCTACATTATTTTGTCTACATTGTGTCTGCAATAAATATATTATGCGGAAGTTTATATTTTCTTACGTCAATCAAACTGTCAGACAACGTCAGTATGGTATAGCATAAAACCAGACTGGTTTGTTTAAGGCCAAATTTCACAAATGCCAGTCCTTTATCATTTGTGGCTATACTTTAAACAGTGTCTACACCTTAATTTTGAAAGATATAAAAGCTTTTATAATTTTATTTTTACATTTTTCGGACAATCTGGTAATATACAAAATTAAGTAGACAATTGTTCCAGCATTCAAGGATAAAAATCAGAAATTTAGGAGCCAAAATGTTTCGTAGTTACAATTTACAATTGGTAAGTATACAAAATTAGGCAGACAATTGTTCCAGATTTTTAAGTGTAAAAAACATCAGAAATAAACTAAAACTGAATGTTTCCAAAATAAAGTAGTATACGTTTCACCATAGATTTCTGTAAACTGCAGCATCCCTTTATTTTCTTACAATGTGATTATTATCTAAACAATATGTGACATGTGGCGATATTTCTTGACAACAGTTTTGTAAGCAGGCCTTCCTTTTACAATTATTACCAAGTTACAAACGTAATCTTGTGAATAAGACATGTTTATTTGATTATCATTTTGGCATTTCAAAATTTTCGGTGGATTCTTAAAAAACTCAGAAGATAAAGTAATACAATATACATTTTTTTTAAAGAAACTTCGGTTTGATAAAAAGCAGATACAAATAGGAATATGTTACCCGAGACAATGTGTAAGATGTGCGAATAATGCTTGCAATAAAGTGCTACTTATGATGATGGCATATATGTTAAGTATTTAATACGTTTACTAAACGGGTTTGTGATACTTTTGACAGCATTTAAGTTGTGAAATAAAAACGAATCTGCTTTCTTATTATGAATTGATATACCATGCATTATAAAATTTTCATATTTCTTATCTTCATTAATAACGTACAAAAAATAACTATGCAAATTAATTTTACAAATAAAATTATTATAAGGTTAACTTATGCCTTCGATAATATTTTGCTAATCTCTTTCTGACTTATATATTGCGTTTCATATGGCATTTTAAAACATCTGCCAGAGGCTTTCTCATATTGTTTATGTGTCTATAGTTCCGTTCAAAGTCTTATATACACTACATAATATTTTTACTTCGCTTTATAGATCAAAATGCCAAAGAGCAGTCTCCTAATTATAAGACAACAGATGTAGGTTCTGAATTTACACAAATCTCAATGAAGGGTTACCAAGAAAACCTGTGATGGACAAGTAGCATACAAAATAAATTTAAACTTATGTTTTGTAGTTCAAATGTTATTAAAGCACTCTTAACATATTTAATAACAAACATAGCTGAAGAAATATTTATGATTATTTGTTTCAAGGTTTAAGCAAATAAACAACAAACAAATTATTTTCATAAAAAAGAATTCCTATTGATTGATTGATTGATTGATTGATTGATTGATTGATTGATTGATTGATTGATTGATTGATTGATTGAATGAATGATTGATTGATTGATTGATTGATTGAGTAATTAATTAATTAGATCAGTGAATTTTAATTTTCAATTTGTCATATCATATGTGATACTGTATTTTGCATTACAAACGTTAAATTTTGTTAAAAAAATAGATATGACGTCACATGTGAGCAAAACGCAGATCCAACAATGTTTAACATTTTGGTTATCATCACGACTGGGAAAACAATCCGGACCAGACCATCAATAATTACTATGAAATAAATTATTATGAAAATATTCGTCAATTAGATAAATGTCTGATCCATGCAAATATATAAATTGGTCAAGTATATATCATTTCTTATCTTCGACCAACAAGTTCTTGTTTAAACATGTCTGAATAAAAGGATAATTAGTTTAGGTCTGGTTAATTCAATAGCAAAATTACAAGATAATTGACAGTACGCCTGAAAGTATTTGTTTGTAACTGTGGAAATAACAAAATTTAATTGAAGATTTTGATACTGCGGAGTATGTAATCAACAATATATTGCGTGTCCCTAATCTTAATTTGACAAAACGTATGACTTTTGTTCTTGGTGTTCAAGATTTGATTATTTTTTTAATTTAGAAATTAAGATATTGGTTCAAAATATACCGATAAAAAATAAACAGATTTGTTTAATACACAAAGAACCATTATATTTTCCCTTCCAGAATACCTAAGAGGAAAATGTGCATAGCAACAATGCAGCAAAGAAACCTATCAAAGTCAGAGTATACACATTCCGGTAAATATGCGATCCTCCAAGAACTTTGACATCAAACGAAAAGGTGATGAAAATTTCAGGCTTCATTAATGCTATCATTTCCTATTAGAATCTACACAGGTTAAAGATAATTAGATGTTATTTCAAAATGTTAAAAAATGATATTGTTTTTTATGGTACCTGTTGGTTGCCGCAGGATATGTATAAGGGTTAAACATCGGTTATATATATGTTCATGACCCTCCTACTTTAAGATCACAAGGGAGGTGATAGAAAAGTATATTTTAAAGTCTAGCCAAAGAATGATATATTAATTACATGAAATCAAAATTATATCAAATAGCTCTTTGATCTATGTACCATACACTCCTGAGGCAGAATAGTTTCAAGTGTCATTTCTTTTATCACACCATTTCACTACATTTACCGTATGATATTCAAAGGTCATAAGAATCGAGCATGTTTTATGTTTTAGTCAATTAACGTTATAAAAACCTTCCATTTTGCTTTGCAATTAATTGTAACGAAATAATATATCAATTATTGATTAATATAATTGTTACAATAAAAGACACTTCATTTAGACAAATTTATCAGCATTGTATAAGCACTATACTATCATAAAGTTGCAATACTCAATTCTAATGTGTATAATTGTTTTGTTGTTGTTGTTGTTGTTGTTGTTGTTGTTTCTGCTGCTGCTGCTGCTGCTGCTGCAGCTGCTGCTGTTGCTGCTAATTGTTGTGCTGTAGCTTCATAGAGATTTTAAATGTTTAAAAATGTTATATTTCCGATCCTTAAAGATCGTTCAGCACGACATCATTGTTGTGTTTGTGGTATTTTAGTTCTATCTATTCGGCATCTTTCTTGTTGGGTGGTTCGAGTATTTCTCACTTGAATACTGTTGAATCACCCTTAGGATATGAGGCCTGCTTTTTAAATTTGTCTTTTTGACGTTATTCTGTGATATGCAAGGCTCATAACCTCAGATCCCCTTTTCAAAATTCCATTTTATTTAGTTCCGCCCATTGTTTTTCTCGTTAAGGGCACACGCATTTTTTACTTGGGGACCATAATGCCGCTTTTCATGGAATGGCACTAACGTTCACATTGAAGTTCCATGATAACCGCCATATGAACACATCTGCGAATGTTTCAAAATTCTAAATTTTACAAGTTCATGTTAAATGTTGAATTCTGCTTAAGCCGGTGCTAGGGGGCGTGGACGGTAGTTTGCACTTGACAGTACCGTCCATGAACAGGCTCAATCAAACCGAGCCTGCAACATTTTCAATTTTGTCGCGTTGGGCTCTCTTTAAGGATTCTTATTTCATTCTATTTTAAAGCAACACGCTTCCAGATTCATGCTAATTTTCATGAAAATTTTGAAAATGTATTTGAATGTATAATATTGTGAAATAACCAAAAGGAAGTCATTTACATAATACCAATGGCACTTACAAGCCATGTAAATTACCAAAAAGTGGTCAAAATATGCACAAATAGCCCTTACTGCGTTAGTAACGCAGTAGAAATATAGTTGTAAATGCTAAAAAAATCAGTAATTAACCGCACATTACATGTAAAATATTACTGGAATCTTGAACCATTTTACGTTTTCTAAAATCGTAGATCATATTTCTCAAGTTTGATTTTATCGAAATATTTTTGACTCATCTGGAGGCATGCAGCTTTAAGTTTCAAAGTGTTTTCGGATCAAAAAGTTCTTTTTTTCTATCAGTCAATGCAAACAAGTATTTTACTTCTACTACATGGAGACAGGTTATTGCGTAACAATGTTTTTATCTTGAGAATAATGTAATTCTTATAATCTAACTTTATATTATTTTTTTCACAAACGGTCTTAAGCTGTGCATTAATAAATCGGAATAGTATAATAAATCGGAATATTTTTTAGTATTTTATTTTTGTAAAAAATAAGTAAATGAGGCAAATATATATATATATCTGAAAGTGCAAATTGTCTGGGTACAAAAAAATAAACCAGTTGGTTGACATTCATAGATTCATATCAAGATCAGCTGTCATGTTTTAACAAATAAAATAGGATCAGGCGAACAAATGCCACTAGGCTTTGATGGACACAAACCTCAAGAGGAAATATTTAGTTTCATCTGCCATTAATGTTTAAGTGTGACTGTAATAAAACCTTAATGAAGTGTCGCGAATCGAGCTAAGTACATCAATTTGTCACAAAAACAATATTGCATAAACAATTGGCAGATTCATGTTTGTCTTCAGGAAAGCAACGTTTTTACTACTTGCAGTATTTTTGACAGTCATTGCCTTTTATCAAATATATGAAATATATACATGACAAGTCTACAAAATACTTGTGCAGATATCAAATATTAAGTTCAAAGCATCATCAAAAAGACATTCACAGAGGTTATTCTAATTATACCCTGAGCTTTCTTGTCATTTACTTGTAATTTTCTCCTTTAACGGTGTCCTGAAATCAGATTATTTTTCCTTTCCTCTTCATCATTTTTAATTTCCTAGTCTCGGAAGTAGAAGTAAAAAAATCTGTTCTCCACTTTTTGTCAATAAAAATCATGTGCCGGAATAAAGAATTTCAAGCTTTTTTTCTAATTAATAACACATTGATGTGTGAGTGACCCTTTGAAAAAAACAAACATGGAAAACTTTCGGATCTCTTTGTTTTATCCGAGTTAAGTTCTGAAGTTCTTAGACCTTTGAGAACAACATTTGTACACAAAAAAAAAAAACAATTGGCAGAAATTGTGGAAATAACTAGTCGATAAGTAATAGCTCATGCACAATCAAGAAATATTTAAGAAATAATGATTTTATCAAGCTTAAAAGAAATAATATTGAAATTTGTGTGATGAACAACAAAACGATAAGCAACACATGGTAATTGAGTATTTGAATAAATGATGTAGTAATCGTAAATGATTCGCAAATATATATTGCATATTCAATTGTACTAGTACCACGGTAAATATGATATACGGAGTCACTGTACCCTGTTTTGCGATTACAATCACATGCTACTTCCGAGCATTGTATCAATATTTGGAGCCTATATATTGCAATTTGTACCTTTCTTGCGATAACAGGAAGTAGACTTGTTTATACACAGTGGGTACTAGCTTTAGTGTTGACAAGTGAGTTTTTTCTATTTAGAACAGTAATTATATTAAACTTTATATTGTGAGTCAACGGGGAAAATACAGTTATTCAAAGATAGACCTTTAATTGCATAGGCTTGAAATCCCTATGTCTAAATAAGAAATGTCTACTTGAAACAAATAAACAGGTAACTTATACATTGTTGTTATGGAGGATAATATCTTTGTATATTAGTGGATGCAGCACTTATCTCATTGATGTCAAAATGGAACTTCAGAAAAATGTATATTTCATAATTGTGATTTTTGATTTAATAGAATAATCGCCAATTGTATAGTACATGTGACGCATTGACATAAATTTGATGTTTTTTGTAATAGACGACTATATTTGCTTCTATGTAAACTTTAAAAATATATTGGAATAATTGCAGGAAGATGGGAGGAAGCAGGACCGGAGTTATTTTTTATTAATTGGTGGGTTGAAGTGTTAAATCTAAAAGTAGAAAAGATGAAAATATTCATTTAATTTTATACAACACAAATTATGTCTGACTAAACAAATGAAATATATATATATATAAGCAAGTTAGACATTGAAAAAGGTACTAAAATAATGATCGTTTAAAATAATAATTCACAAACAAATCAAAATTGTTTTTTTTTTTTTTTTAAGAAAAATGGTTAATAAAATATAACACTAACTTAATTTTATTTGAATCCAGCTTTATCATGTTGCATATATGATGGCAATATGTATTTGGATATTTCCTTGTAATTGAAACGACATAAAATCTTTCATATGTTGGATATGTTTCAACTCATAAACAAAGACAGTTTTTTGTATTGCATGTTACGATGATAACGCGGTTACTTCATTTACAGTCGCTTCCCTCTAGAATCGTTGCTGTGATATTTAACAATGATACATTATATCACCCTTTGGTATAATGTCATGGTATGTTACGCCTTTTCGTTTCCTTAAAAAGATTTTTAATGTCATATTATATTGTGCTGTGCTTTTGGAAAGATGTTTTGTATTGGTCGTTGATTCTCACTTTTTTATATCATGCGATCATTTATCATGTCAACAGCCCTTGCATGAAACCGAGCATACATTTTAATTAAAAAAATAATGTCGCACTAACCACTCTTTTCTTTCAATAGTTTGTAGAAATGTTGTTAAAGTGAATTGGTGGTCTACATTGGGTACGCTTTCAACAAGTATTTCTAATATCAAATAAAACAACAGAAATATATGAATCTCATGAAAAGTATTGCTAGAAAAAATGTTGATAATGCTAAAAGTGAATTACTATGCACATTTTGTTTAAGAAAAAAATTAATTTCTAGAACATTTTATTATCTGCTGTATAAAAAGTTGCAACACCGGAACATGAATCCCGCATTTGCCAACAACATTCATATATAACTTGCTTATGTCTTGTTTTTTGGTGATACTAAGTATTATCAACGTCTTTTTTATTTTATTAAAGACCTTCCGTTAAAGACCAATTCACTTTTAATGAACGAATATTATAGAACTGGGTAATAACGGTCTAAATTTTTGCAGCTGATTCTAAGTTTTGAAGCGAAATTGGAATTTAAATATTTTGAATGTTTCTATTACTATTAAGTTGTTCAGTTATATTCATATAGACATATTTTTATCTGCGACATGTCATTGTCTAACCAAATTAAATTACTTTTTGAAGCCTTACTACTAACAATGGAAATTTCATTATTATGACAACAGATAATTTCAGCGGCAAATCTTTGTTATTTTGTTTTCGCAGGCATTGTTTTAAACAGATGCCGGTTGACTAAGGACAGTTCTAATCTATTTGTCACTACAACAAGCGTTATTCTTTTAATTTTAACTTATGGCGAAAGCTATTTTTGATGTCCTTTCATTGGGAAAAGGGCATTTTAACTATGTCATTATCACCTTTAGTCAAATTGCCAAAAAATGGAACAAATGATAACGATTGACCTTTTTTGCCTCGTGAAATGGCAATTACACAGGAATACCAATGTACAATAAATATAACTTTGACATTTTGTTTTGTCATTTGTATTGTTTCACCAGATATTTTTTTCTACGATTTATTACCTTTTTCTAAAACGCATAATATATTTGTTCAAACAGTACTTTACTGACAAAATAAAACATGGTAATACATTGAAAATCAGATTTGAGTATATTAACACATGATGAAAAAGAAAGAACATACATTTTGGAATTGGATATGAAAACAAGTATCATAATATATTATATATATCAATAGGGGAACAATCCCATATTGATATATATTGCGATACAGACAACCCGTATTTCAATTTGTATTATATATATGTTAAAACAATGACGTGTCAATATTCAGCAAATTGTATAAAAATAAATTCTACATTCGTATAACTATGCATTATTTGGTGGATAGCGAAGCGTTTGGTTTTTGCACAGTATTACATATTTTGAATAACAAAAACTATTCTTTTAAAGTTGCGTGCCTCTACATAAGTAGTTTTCAAAACAATCCAAGAGATAAGAGAAAAACACCAATAGCTTAAGAAATGCATAAAATTCACCTTTCATAGCTATAAAACTGTGGATGTATTGTGCAAATTATTGCAGAATAATCCATTTATATCACCTAACCTCTATCAGTGATGTCAGCAATGTTTGCATTATTCTCAATTTATGGCTCATGGCTCATTTTCTGGGGACGATAACTATCTGAGGCTACACGAAATAACTAAATTTGAATAGTGTAAATCTTTTGTTTTTATAAAATCAATATTTTTTTAGTTTTATAGAAATTGTCACAAATTTGGAGACTTAAAGCAATATCATGTTAGCTGTATCGTGGTATCCACGTGTTTTGAATCTAATCTTTACAGTTTAAGATGGAATCATAATTTCATATAGCTCTGAGTCTCCTCGTCATTACCTAATCGCCTTAAATCTTCCTTGTTAAATTATTGCTAAATTGTATTGCTAACATGTTCAAAGGCTTGATATCATATGATTAATTATCGTTAATCGTCGCTTAGCATTTTTTGTTTGACAGAAATTTGAAGCTACGTAAGTAATGTGTTATAATCACCGGTTTAATAAACCCCGTGGAATCAATTATCTAAAATATAAGTTTTATTGAAGTTTAGCGTATTACAAATGACATGATAGACATTAATAATCTCGCCACCTTTTCCTTATATCATTTCCATTTATATCATTTATACACCTTGTAAAGACTTTTGAGAAAGATTTGCGTCTAATGTTTGGGGTTGAATTTTCTACAAGCAATATACATTTAGCAAATGTGATTAAGAATATATAAAATTAACTTATAATAGTATACTTTAACTGTCCCAGTTCCTGATATAAATAATACATATGATCCCACATATTAAAGATTGATGCGAAGAATAATGTTATTTTTAACAGATTTTAAAAGTAACCAAAAAGGGTTTAAATAAGTGTTTTTTAATGGAGTAAGTGCATATTACTAAAATGAGACGCCATACATTTTAAAATATGGCGGGTCCAAAACTTTTGAAAACGGCAAATTTTAGAAATTTATCAATGGCAAGTTATTTCCAATGAGCCTTTTAATGTTTCTTTTTCTAAAATTTACATTTGCTTGCGCTTTTCACGCATGCTTTGAAGTCATTACTGTTTGGGGGGGAAAAATTGTAGAAAAATGAGATGAAGATAAAAAAAATCAAAAGCAATGGGATGCTGTTTAAATAACCAAATTTGTCCTGAACCCAAGAATTGTTGAAAGATGATTTATGAATTATTGATGGAAAAGACTTAGATTAAACTGGTACAAAAATTCAGTAGAATTATTTTAGCCGATATTTTGGCGGATGTAGTCTTTGTTTTAAAAAACTGGTTACAAACTGTATCAGAATCAATGAAAATGTTAATAGTCCATAAAACTTGGCGATGAACGTGTTAAAATGTTTTATGCCAGTTAATTTTTTGGACTTTGGGACCTTGACTTATGATATACCATGTATGTATTACTTTTACCACTTATGCACCCGATATACGTATATTGTTGGGTGTTGTATTTTCTACAAACTATATACTTTTAGCAAATGTGATTAAGGAATATATATTACCTAAAGAATATAAAATTTAACTGTCCTGTAGTTATAAAAATAACTCCCACATTGCGAAGATTGTAAGCAGAATAACTGCTATTTTTTAACAGATTTTAAAGTACAGTAATAAAGCGCTTTTTTGGGTAATAGAGTAGGCTTTAGAATATTTACCAAAAATGGCAGACGTTTCATTACATTAAACATATGCGTCAAACCTTTTGCAAACGACAATACAATACAATTAACAATAAAATTTTCATATGTTCGTGTTATTATGTCTCCAAGTATGCATTGCTGTTTTACACGTGCTTTGTTATTGGCTATTGACGTCATACTGTGATGGATATTGTCGAAAAATGAAAGTAAAGACAGAAACACAAAACATCTGATGCTGCTTAATAACCAGCTTTGTCCAGACCACAATGTTGAAATATGATTAAGAATAATAGATGAAAGACTTAGAATAACTGTACAAATGCATTAGAATTTTAAAGCTATACAATGCGTTTTTATTCTGTTCAAAAACTGGTACAACTGTATCAAAACCATTATAATGTAATAGTCATAAAACTTGGCGATGAACGTGTTAAATGTTTATGCCAATGAACTATTTGACTTGACTAAACTATGATATACATGTATATTATTTAATATGTTTGCCCTTCCTAAAATGGAGAATGTTATTCGTTTTTTGGCATAAGGTACCTTTAATCTATTTTTTAACTCGCTTAAAAAGGGAAAATAAGAATGAAATATTTTTTGATATTAATTATTATTAAATCGAGGGGGTAGTAGTTTTTTTTGGGCAATGTACGAAGACCGGTGGGGTTTCAATTTTGCATAAAGATTCCCATTTTATCTTCTAGTTCAAGAATCTGAAAATTTGTGAAATTGAAAAAAGGGAATTATTAAGTGAATGTGAATTTGTTAAATTCCCTTGTTAAAAAAGTGAATTTGAAAAAAATTTGGCTCATGAAAATCAAAACGTGAAAACGGGAAAATGGTCCCTGGGTCTTTTTAAAAAACTCTTGTCGGCTGTTTTTCCCAAAAAAGTTTTATTGTAAAAATTATCATTGTAGTTATGGGTTTTGAATGTTATGGAAAAGAGTTGAAATGGTTTTAGTTGATTGATAAAAATGATGATGTTTCATTATTAATAATTTTTCCCTGATAGTAAAATAAAAAATCATTGGCTAGTTTATTTTGACAAACATTGCCATTTTTAGGACCTCTCCAAAAAATTATTATAGTTGAAATTAGATAAAAAAAAAAATATATATCTCAAAAAATTTTATCTTTCTATGTTAGGGAAATTTTTAAATATTTTTTTCAAATTTTTAAATTCCAATGTAAAAAATCGTTAACCAAAATCATTTGTTTTTTATTATTTTTAGTTTTTAAAATTAAAATTAAAAGTGTGAAAAAAAATTTTCAAAACGTTATTTTTAAGGTTATATTTTTTATTATGAAGAAAAAATTATGTTATTGTTGCATAAAAAAGATTTTAATCCCTTTTTATTTTTTTTTTTATTTTTTATTATTATTATTATTATATTATTATTATTATTATTGATCGATCACCATCATCATCATCATCAATTGTTATTATTATACTTTAATGCCCGTTTTCAAAATGATATATCGAACAGATAATAATTATATTTCTGGGCAATTACAAAGAATTGCTATCAATGAATATCATAATTCAATAATGTATGTCATAATTTGTTGATTTTAGATAATATCAATCAATATTTCTCTAAAGAGATGTAAAAAATTGATTCAGATAAAGAGCGATGGAACAAAAGCAAGTTGGAACGTTAAAAATACTGTATCGTCATTCCTTGGTAAAGTAGTATTACTTTGGTCATTGTTTCGTTTTTGAGTAAGCATGACCTCTGTATTATGTTTGCATGCATATGCTTTACCATTCGAATAAATCGTTACGTTTGGACAGCATATGGGGGTCGTGTTGTTCATAACATGTTTTTTGGTAGTGATTTATTTACAGGATGCATTATTAAGATCTAAATGTCGATGATTTCATTAAATAAGAAACTATCGATGGTGGTCTGAATTTTGCTCATTTATTTAAAAAATAGAAATAAAAGTTTTCTCCGTCTGTTGCGTTTCAATTATTGGCAAAAACCACTTTCAATAAAAGCATATTACAATACTTTGAATGTCGTCTGGTGACCCTATAAATGAATTCAGGATTTTACCTGTCTAGAAAATTGGTTTAATAGGGGTAGTTTTTGTGATAGGATTGATTTTTGTTATGACAGTTGTTGCATTTTAGTACATTTTTTCATAACCTCATTTGCATATATGATGGCAAAACATTTATGTATTTGTCTTAACAACGTATGCATCAAAGGAACTCTAACATTTAAAAGCAACCTTTACACTCGTTTAATAGGGAACATATAAACTTATAAAGTACATGAGTATTTGTTAAATTTTTATAAATGATAAAGTTTTGGGAATATTTTAGTAAAGGAGACGCATGTCATTAATATTGAACTTTAAAAAAAAAATATGGGGTTTTTCAAAAAAAGCATTTAAAGCGTAGTGTCTATTTACCTTTATGTAACAATAAATTTTCTGTTCTTTTTTTGATTTGTGTATGAATGATATTAAAATTATTTATTAAAGGTTGTGTCAATCCATGTTAAATTTAATATAAAAAGAGATTTTCAATTTGTTTTTTGTCCGTAAATAATCAAAATATAGCGGGGCTAAACAAATTTAAAATTTCAAACTAACATGTCTGTCC